>NW_008604782.1:0-21085 GCF_000691845.1 Merops nubicus
TTAAAAAGTGGGGGGAAGCGGGGGGGAGGGGAGGAGGCGAAGGATGGGATTCAGTATGAAGGTTCCAGTTTGAAATTCAGCTGCAGTAAAGGGACAGAAGGCACACGTTGTATGGTCACAGTGCCAGAGACTAGAAGCCTACATCTAAGCTCACCCCCCATCAAGCCCACACCACTGACCAGCATCCACTTGCCTCTATACTAAAACATATAACCTGTGCGCAACTAAAGCATCACACTCAGAAAGATATCCCATTCTGATCTGAAGGCAGCAGGTGATGGTGAGGAGGTTATGAGTCCCTTGCTCCAGAGGTTAATCATCCCCATTGCACACGAGGGCCCTTATTTCTAATTGCCACTTGTTCAGTTCAGCTTCCAGCCACTGGCCCCTGTTACATCCTTCTCCTCCAGACTGCCTAAGCACTTTAGCCCTCAGTGCTCCTTTGCTGAGAAAATACACCCAGAATGTTAGCACATCACTTCATTAGCAATACTGCACCAGCTGATCTCTGCCCTGCAACAACTCCATTAGGAAATTAAATATGAAAAGGTCTAACTAGCTTTAAAAAAATTAGTTTCATTTCATTTTCAACTGGAGAGTCAGAACATAACTTCCTTAAGAGCTGCATGACACTGAGAGACAGACCTCCAAGACAAACAGGAACTTCTGAAAATATAGCATAATTACACTAGTCATAAAAGGATTATCCCCAAAAATTCATCCAGTGTGCTAAACAGTGAGCAATTCTGATTACTTATAATTAAAGAAACAAGTTAATAACAGCAACTAGATACAATTATTTTTTAAGGGTAAATAAACAGAAGTTTAATGAAGAGGAACCTGTTCAGAGCATCCAGTCATCACAAAGAATGAGGTCAGTTTGATTTTGACATCTCTGTTTGGATTTATTTGTTCAGCTGTCAGCCTCCAGCTTGAAAACACCAACCTCCAATTGTACCTTCTAAGATACACTAGCAACACATGCAAACATGTTGAGTTGCAAGTACTCAAAATCCATCACAAAGTCAGCCCAACAGTCTGAACCACACGCTGGTGATAATAACAATCAGGGAAAATACAGATGCTCCAAGTAGCCTCTGGTGTCCAAAGATCAATAGAAAACAAACAAATCAAGATATCCAAACAACAAAACACACAAGTGAATCAGAGGCCTTCAATAACTAGTGCATGATGAAATTAAATAGGACATGAAGGGAAGAGGATAACTAACGTAAGTAGGAGACAAAGCAGGATTACTAAAACAAAGGTAGCAGGGAGGAGCTGTACAGCACAAATGTGGCTGTTACCAGAAGCTGTTAAACTTCATCGGGTACGTGAACGAAGGCTGGGAAAGTTGGGAAGGGAAGGGGTACAGCATCTTACAAGTAGAGAAAAAGAAAAAAAAAAAGCTTTTCTTTCAGGACAGGCTCAGAGAGGAGGAGATATTTGAAACAATCTGGTGTCACATAAGGAAAAGGAGAATTACCAACTACTACGGAACAGCTACAGTAATTCACTTGAAATTGTTTTCTCTCCTGTAAACCATGAGATTCATTTTCTTTTAGCACAAAAGATTCACACTGCTTTGCTGTATCACATTACTCATTACGCTCATGCATTAGAGCTGCTGTAAATGGGACTGAACGTTGTAAATCCTGGACTAATAGTGAGAGTGTGAGAATCCAATTGCTGTGTTGTTTGTTATTGCTGCAATTTCCCCTAATGAAGCAGCACTATTTGCCTTGAGAAGCACATGGCCTCATCGTGAGTGGCACTGTACAGAGGTAACAAGCAAATGAGAAGAGTAAAATATACTCACTTTTCTTTCCATCCATATCTGCATGGATTTTCCGAGCCAGAAATCCAGTTTTATAGACAGCAGCATTAGGGTCATGAGGGATGTCCAGGAATGGGTTATTTGAGTTCCCAATTCGACTGACAGCCTTCACCTGGCTCCCATTATCCTTTTCATCTGTACTGTCTGAGTGAGACTTCTTTTTCTCTTCTTCATCCCTTAAAAAGCAGTGAAAACCAAGCATGAACAAGGGACTGACCAGTGAAGTTTCATTTCTGTAATTCTTGCATACTCCATGTCAAAACATACCTCTATTTAGAGTGAAAACTAAACATGTATCAAAACACAGTCGCATTATAGCAAAGCTTCAGTTCATCTGCTTCACCAGCACAGGACATGGGAGCCAGACTTTCAAACAAGCGCAAGTTTCCATTTTAGAGTCTCAAAATGCAGCATTTCAAGAGTGTTATGTGTCATCCAACTCCACCTATTTTTAATTCCACTTATTTGAGTACTAAAATGGGAAATATTTGCCTGCTGGGCTTTCCTGAAAAATCTCCAATTTCTTCATGAGTTCACACGTAGATGAAAAGAATTAGATTACTACGGATCACTGAGGTTTACCCCTTAACGTAGCACATGAAATACATACCTCCTTTTCTTTATTTTCCTCCACAGACTAGCAGAGAAGTAGTAATTTAAAAATAAAAACTACACTAGGTGAATTATATTATCTGTATTTTAGAAACAAAATGCTGCTCAGAATGTTACTTATTAGGGTAATGTATTCAACGCAGCTCTCAGGGATAACAACGCAAGTCATTTCAGCAAGTCACAAGCATTGCCTGACTAATAAGTGCTTTTTGGTTTGCCAAAAGCAACAAGAGTCAGATAACTTAGAAAAAAAAAAATAAAGTGTCCACCACAAAAGCAGGATGATGGTTTTCAGAGGAATCTGGGTGGGTGGTGCATCCAGAGGAACCACTGTTAGTTTCAGATTACAGGACAGTCCTGTGTCCCTTGAAGTCCCCACACATTCCCCTCCGGGTGACTGGGAAAGGTGTCTCAGGGACGATGAAGGCTGTCATTGGAAAGCCATGGCAGCAATGCTTCTCCTGAGACCAGCACATAGTTAAATAAATACATAAATTCCTGATCATTTGAGTGTAATGACAGCTAACAGGGGAGTGGACTTCAAGCTGCTACATCTTACTGAATCCAGATGATCAGCAGAGAAAGCAAGCTCAGCAGACCTTCCAATCATATCTGTATGTTCCAAGGTGTGTATGAGATGAGGATGAGCAAGGCATCTCTCAGTCCAAAAGCTCCTTCTGGGACACACTGCAACCACGCCTGCTTATGGGAATGACTATCCAAAGAAATGTCCTCTGAGAACTGCAGAGCAACCATCTGTGTTATCCTGATCTCTGCTGAAATGGCCTTCTGCTGAAAAACTTAAGTCTGAGGAGATACAGGGATACCAGACTGGTGTGACAACAAGGAAACCAAATCCAGAGACATGGAGGCTGTATTAAGTGTGGGGAGGAAGAGAAGGTTATTGGGAGTGGTCAGCGTGGATTTACCAAGGAGAAATCGGGCTTGACTAATCTGATAGCCTTCTACAGTGGCACGAATGGCTAGGTAGATGAGAGGAGAGCAGTGGATGTTGGCTACCTCAACTTCAGCAAGGCTTCTGACACTGTCTCCCACAACATCCTCCTAGGGAAGCTTAACAAATGTCAGTTAGATGAGTGGACAGTGAGGAAGTCTGAGAACTGGCTGAACTACAGAGCTCAGAGGGTTGTGATCAGTGGTGCAGTCTAGTTGGAAGCCTGTAGCTAGCGGTGTTCACTGGGGTCAATCCTGAGTCTAGTCTTGCTCAACATCTTCATCAATGACCTGGGTGAAGGGACGGAGCATACCCTCAGCAAGTTGGCTGGTGATACAAAACTGGAAGGAGTAGCTGACACACCACAAGGCTGTGCTGTCATTCAGAGAGACCTGGACAGGCTGCAGTTGGGTGGAGTGGAATCTTATGAAGTTCAACAAAGGCAAGTGTAGAGAGTCCTGCACCTGGGAAGGAATAACCTCATGCACTAGTACAGGTTAGGGGTTGACCTGATGGAAAGCAGGTCCAAGGAGAAGGACTCGGGACTCCTGGTGGACAACAAGTTAACCCTGAAACATCAATGTGTCCTTGTGGCCAAGAAAGCCAAGGGTATCCTGACATGCATTAAGAAGAGTGTGACCATCAGGTCACGGGAGGTCTTCCTCCTCCTCCTGTCCTAGAAGTGCCATGTCTGGAGTACTGTGTTCAGTTCTGGGCTTCCTATGTCAACAGAGACAAGGAACTACTGGAGAGAGTCCAGTGTGGGGTTCTGAAGATGATTAGGGGACTGAAGCATCTTTTTTGAGAAGAAGGACTGAGAGGAAAAGACTGAGAGGGGATCTTATAAATGTTTACAAATATCTAAATGACAGGTGTCAAGAGGATGGGGGTGGTCTCTTTTCAGTGGTGCCCAGCAACAGGACATGGGGCAATGGGTACAAACTGGAACATGTGAAGTTCCATCTGAACATAAGCAAAAGCTTCTTTACTGTGAGGATGACAGAGCACTAGAACAGGCTGCTCAGAAAAATTGTGGGGCCTCCTTCTCTGAAAGTTATTCAAAACCTGCCCAGATGCGATCCTATGCAACCCGCTCTAGGTGAACCTGCCTTGGCAGAGGGGATGCACTAGAGAACTGATCTCCAGAGCTCCATTCCAATCCCTACTATTCTGTGATTAGTGAATACAGCAGTGCCAGGGAATGTTCCCAGGCATTGTACTTCGATCACCTCACATTAACTTGTGCCTGGCATGGTCTCAGCCCGGCACACTCCCAATTTCCAGACACCACTGAGGAATCAACACCACCAAGGACCACCCCAACAGGCAGTATAGAGGCAAGCATCTTCTTTTGGAGGGCAAGACTTTTCAACAATATGGATATGGATGCTAGACATTGACATTCAGCCTAAGAGCCACACAAGGGTGCCAAACATTTGATTTAGTTGTACCAACATAGCCAAGGTGGTGCACAATTCCTTCATGGTGTTGTCTTGCAAGGTCTCCTAATTAAGACGAATGAAACTTTTACCCAAGGACCTGATTCCTTGCAAAGGAGAGCAATATTTTGCATCCTGTTAGCCATTGATATGCTTTCCCACTCCAGAACAGGGAGATCTGCAACAAACTTCGGTTGTTGGTCAAAGCAATTATTTCTTCATGCATGCTTTGGCTGAAGGCCTCTGCCAATTGACAAGTGTGTGACTTTCTGACTAGATGCTGGCAAGTCTGGATCATTGTGTGGCACTTACTTCTAAGATACGTATCCATTCCAGGAGCAAATTCTCTCAACAGAAGTCTGTGGTACCTCATCCAGACTAAAATCTCCCACAGGGCACAAGGACCTGGACTGATTTGTCACACAGAAGTGCCTTCTGAATTGTGGGATCTCAGCCAAGGACACAGTGGATTTCTCCTTGAGACCTACTGCAGTAAATGGTTTAGCATTTTTTTGGAATAAGCAATCTCCTTCGTAGCTATAGGAGCGAATCATCTCATACTGATCAGTTGGGTTGTGGGAATGCACCAGTGCTCTCATCCAAGAAGCCACAGGTGTTGCCATGAACAGTCCTGGGGATTCTGGACACCACTAGTGCTAGGGGCAGTACTCTCAAACTCAGCATCTCTGGGGCAGCTATTAAACAGATTCTTCAAAAGACAAATGCAGACAGGGCAGACAAGGACAAAATGGCATCTGCTGTCATGACTGCTGGTAGCACTGAACAAACCTTTAATTGGTCCTTTAATCTATCATTGAAAATGGGATAACCTTGAGACTCAGAAGCCTTAGGCACTTGTGTGAGACCTAAGTGCTCTGACAAGATGCATGAAGTCAAGATGCACAAGCCAGTGTGTAAGATGCAATGAAAGCAACCAGAGAGGCAAGGGGGACTCATTACAAAGAACTAGAAATGGATGAACAGCTGAGAAAAATGGAACTAAAAGTAGCCGCCACCTCTTTCTGATCTTGAACATAAAACACCAGTAGAAATAAAACCAGGAGACCTGGGACTCACTTTTTCAAATACTCCATGCTGCTTCAGCAGTCAAGCAGCATAGAAAGAAAGCAGAACGATCAAGATGTGTTTCAAAGCAGCAAAACAGCTGAGATATTAGCCTTTGCTTATGTGCCCTCCAAAGCTGGCTGAATAGGTAGATCCTGGATAAGCTTTATCAAGCATGTAACAATCTGAGCTTAACTGTCACCAGCCTTTGGCGTATGTGTGCAAAAAGGAGGTGCAGAAAATTCAGCTGGCCTCTGGACACAGCCACCTCAAAACTGATCTTTGAAACCCTAGTGTGTTGGGGATGCAACTGCTTCCTCATCCTCACAGATGGCTCTCACAGATGATTCCAGTCCTGCAACATCCTCAGTGTGAAAGCCTTCCATGATATAACTGTCAGAGTCAATGAGTGGTAACTCTTTGCAGCTATGTTCAGAGTAATGGATCTGAAGCAACACAGGCAAGCTCCAGTCCTTGTCAGGGTTAGATCGGCAGGCTTGGTGCCTTCCCTTAACATTTGGTACAGGAAATTGCACAATCTTGGTGCCTTTGGTGAAAAAAAACCCAAACGGATTCCAACACACCTTTCATCATGAGGAGGCACTTAAGTTTGCAGAAGTCTTAAGAGATTTTCTCTCTTTGGTGAACAGAGGGAGATCATTCCTGGCTCTGGAAGTGATTCCTCTGGTGACCACTTTCTGATGAATAAATGGGGCTGATGGCTGTACACTTTCTTGTAGGTCCCACTTTCCATCCACAGAAAGTGGGACCTAGCAGTGTCTCCGCATGGTACTGGTGACAGCAAAAGGCTACCAGCTGTACAGTTGCTTCAAGACTCAGCTTACAGCATGTAGTATGTGGAAGGTCACTCAAAACGAGGAGCTTCAGTTCCACCACCCTTCAGCTGTTTCTTAGGGAAAGGGCCCACAGACAGTGTAGCCAACAGGGCACCAGCTGCCCATTAAAACCAGCTCAGCCAAGACAGACTCTGCCTGCTCAATCCCTTTAAGGCGCAGCATGGAAACAGCAATGTTTTCTTTCCCAAATGCATGGCCACTGACAACCAGAAAGAGTTTGCTTCTTATTCTCAAACACACAGATTTGAAAAACATGCAAAAATGCAGATGTTGCCATTATGGTCAAGAAATGTATTTTTGTGTCTCTCCAAAAAGACTCCATACAGGAAAATCTCAGTTTCATCCTCTTGGAGGAAACCACCATCTGGTTCTCTCAGTAACTTCTGTATACTCTGTGGTCTGATCTGAGGCTCTGCCTTGAAAAACTCTGAGGTCACAAAGCTGGAAAGACAGACTCAATTCCTTCAGTTTTAGAAGTCTGCTTCATCTCTGCATTTGTTCAAACAGAAAACTTACTTATGGCAAAAGGATAGGTTTATCCACTTAAAGAATTGCATTTTTTAAAAATACTCAGATTTGTAACTTGTAATTATATGACTCTGTGGAACTGACAGCATCTGTATCAGGAAACTGACTTGAGATACCAGAGAAGTTTTGTCACCTTTCTCCGGTGGAGGAGGGAATAAAGGAGAGCCAGGTGACTACCGCCTGACCCCTCTCTAAAACCAATCATGAAGTTTCAAACAGGAAACATCCTAGAACTTGGGAGACAAACAGTTAATTGTAACAGGGAGAGATGTCTTGGTTTGACCTAGAAAAAGGTGAGCTTCAGCACAGACATATTTATAACCACCCCACTCTTAGTGCCATGCTTTTGCACAAGAAACACAGAAAGGACCTGTTAGTGGCCCTTTCCCACTATCACTGTCTCAAAGACCTATTCTGGTTTGTCTGGAAGATGACGACTTCTCTGTGCAGTCCACAAAAACAAACCAGAATATACTATGTCCATGTTTAAACTTCTCTGGAAAGAAAATTTTATCGTCGACTAGTCAAAACCAAAGTGATTCTCCTGAAAACTTCAGTCACGCTGAGAGAAAGCTTTCAGGATATAACTGACTCAAATGCAGCCATTTGGTTTTTGCTATTTTGTAATCAGTGCTTTGAGACTTCATATGTTAATTCAAGATCACCTTTCAGCCTATTTTAAGATAACAATTTTATTATTCCTGTCACCTTCAACAGGAAGTAGGCATAATATTACAAGCAATGGAGAACAATAATGTTCACCACCACATTTCCCCACAGACATCATGAAAATAAATTATATTTGGCTCTGGCACTTTTGAAATCAAATTAATGTGTTTTTCTTCTCATCTCAAAGCTGATGATGATTGGTGCAAAGGATGAGAAATATCTACAAAACTTGGGTCAGAATATTTAATGCACATAACATGGGCAACAGAACTGAAGGGATGTTAAGAGGTCAGCTAATCTATCTCTCTACCTCTAAGGCTGGATCTGCTCTTCCTAGCCCATTCTGGACAGAATAACCAGTTCACAAAAACCTCCAGTGGAGGCACTGTTTATTTTACACTCTGTGGCATATGATTCGCTCTTAACCTTCTGGAGAACTTGAAACTACTGCAGAACAAGAACTGTAACGAAATTCTTTCTTCTAGAGCTGTGGTCATTCTTCCCTGTTCATAAAAGATAGATGAATACTCCTACTGAAAGTCCCTGGAGCACATCTGCTGATTAAGGTGCCACTTCTCTTGACTACAATATTTGAGTCAACGGTAGCCTTTTCTTACTGTGGGCTTTGGATCAGACTCCAATTGTACTGGACCTGGACAGCAAACCATTTACGATGATGACACATCTAGCTCACAACTAGTAAGATAAGGATCATGTAGCAGACTTTCCCCATCTCATCACCATAGTTTTAGTTGGAAGATCAAGTCCAACCATTAACCCAGCACTGCCAGGTCACCACTAAACCATGAACCATGTCCCTCAGCACCGCATCCACACATATTTTAAATAACTCCAGAGATGATGACTCAACCAGTTCCCTAGGCAGCCTTTTCCAGGCCTTGAAAACCTTTTCAGTGGAGAAACTTTTGCAAATGTTCAATCTAAACCTCCTTGGCACAACCTGAGGCCATTTCCTCTTGCCCTATTGCTTGTTTGTCTCCCTGATCTTCAACTTTGTTCCAACAGCAATCCTTCACCACATACTTCTCTGCTGCACCCCTGTATGTCAGGGAGCAGAATTTTGCTCTTTTTTTTGTGTTTTTAGCAGGTCACACAGTAGCAGCTGAGCAGAAAAGCTGTCCTTCTCAGCAGGATGTGGTTAGCTTTGTGAAAAGGACTCTTCCCTGAAACTTCCCTGGAAATCAGCAACACAGCAAACAACTGAAACAACTCTCTTGCTAAGACATGGTAACCCCTGCTCAAGTACCTTTCATTCAGATTTTATGCATCACTGTCACCTTCCCCTGCCTATGTACTTATTGCCAGTCATTAATTCACCAAATAATGTACTGCCAGAGCAGCTCTAAGTTGTTGCTTAGCTCCTAAGAGAGAGTCTTGGATCCTCAAAGCAATTCTGCTTGGAGGAAAGGGATCATGAAGGAGCTTATGCTGGGTTTTGCAGCCCTACTTCCACCTTTGCCTTACCTCCCACTTCTTCCTCTGCCAACTGCACCAGGGAAGCAAAGGAATATTCTTTGGAAAGGAGTGAGGGTCTTCCTCAGTCACATCACAGCAAAACCGACCATGTCCCCTTCCTATTCACTCTTCTCTGCAGATCATGACAACAGAGCAAGAGAGTGATGTGCCTCCCCCCTCTAGCTCAGGCAGTCCTTGGGGTGATTACAACAACCGCACATCTCTGTAAAAGCAAGGAGAGACATCTTCACACTCCCTCTTCCAGCCAGCACTCTTAGCCCCAAACGTAAAGGGACAACCTCTTTGACTATGCCCAGAATGAGCTTTGTTTCTCAGCATGGAAAGTAACTGGCACAGCACTCCTAGCAATCTGCCCGATTTTCAGATCAGAATGGACAACTGGCTCCTTTGAGCATCCTGCTGGGAGAAGGTGGCTTTACACCCACATCCCAAAACCTTATTTAAGGAGGGTTCTGATTTCTCCCTCTTCCAGCCTGCTTGCAATTCTTCCCCAAACAATTCTTTAGCAAGGGACATGGAGTGGACTATGCAAATGCCAAAGCAGTTACTACCTATGCAGGAGTAAGCCATCTCATATATCGCTTTAACTGAAGCTCACGGGAGCAAAGCCAGGCATGAGCCAGTTCCCACCTGGAGGCTGCCCAAGTGTATTAGACACAATATAGTCTCTTGGCAAGAGCTGGAGGAAAATTCCAACATCAAGAAGGCCACATAATTGATCCTGCTGGGTCTAAAGCACCTGCGAGAGACTGTCTTGCAAACAGCTCTGGTGGTTTGACTTGTTAACGTGCAAAAAGTGTATTCCACACCAAAGACGTGGTCTTGGAAAACGTGTCCCACCATGGTTCTTCTGGGGCTCACTAGAGGTGGAGCTTCTTGGTGACTCCCCTCAGCAGCATACTTTCCTCACGACTCCAACATTATCTACCACACTTCTGAAGGGAAGCTGCAATCCCAGTTAGGATCGGCAGCCCTTGTGAAGTTGCCTACCTTGACAAGAAATTCATTTGCAGATCATGAACTTAAGACCAAGGAAGATCAGAAGCCACTGCACCCACAAGACTTATGGCAGGACATCTAGCACAAAATGTGCAGGAACCTGCATCACAGACAGGTGAGGTTTCACATATGTAAATCCATGCAGGTAAACACCTTGTACAGCCAAAGGAGATGAAAGTCATCTTTCTTCTATTTTACACCGAAATCTGCTGTTCTGCAAGCGGCAAAATCTAATCTTCTACTCTATGCTGGCATACCTAGACCACATGAAACCTAAGCACAGAGAAATGTCAGTTTGACACAATCAGGAATTTAAGCTCTTTCTTGTCTGCAATATTTCCACAGTTAACCAGTGTTAGCTTGTCAAAAGCAGCTAAGGACAAGGGCATATCAGGCTTTGTCCAATTTATCATCTTTCAGGTTAGGTTGTTGTCAAGTTATCCACAGTTAACGAGGAGACAAACCAAAACAATAAACCAACAGCAGGAAACTGAATCCAAGACGTGCATTTCTATTCAGTGGTACTGACACAATGTACCAAAAGACAAAGGAGAAGTCAGCTTCTGTTTTATTTATGCAGTCACAGAACAACAGAGGATTTAATTTCTCTCATTTCAGGCTGAAGTTTCCTATTAAATGAAACATCCTCTTTCCTTACAAACACAGTTGGCTCCTATCATTAACAACTCCCCTTGCTGGAGAAACAGATGAGGCAGTATTGCCAGGTCATTTATTAACAGAAAAGCAAACTCATTATGTACACTGGCTATCTTCTGCAGACTTTGGAGCCCACTCAGTTGATGACATAGAATGCATAAACAAATTACTACACAGGTGCTATTTTTAAACTCCTAATTTTTACACAGTATACTTACACTGCCCATTCCAGCTTCTCATTCTTGATTGAATTGTAGAGGGCCTGCAAAGGGAGAGAAAAGAAATGGAATTATTCATTGACCCCTGCAACACATACATTAATATGTTGAGGAAAATTACCTAACTAATATTATCAAGTCAGCTATCTCTCCTCAAGGAAGTACCATATCTGCTCATGGTAATGCAGTAGTGTTGAGTAGAAATCTTATCTAAGGAAAAAATAACAGAATGTAGGGTTTGAGGTTGGAGTCATTTTCTCAAGCAGGTCTTTGGATATTGTGGGTTTTTTTTTTTGGTTGGTTGTTTTTCTGTTTGTTTGAGTTTTTTGTTTTTGTTTTATTTAAAAATAACCTTATGAAGTTTGCAAGAATCCACAAGACTACAGCACTGAAATTCAATGTCCAATTTAATTCCTCATAGTCATTGACTTTTTTTGTCACCAGCTTCAAGAGGAGCAAGATTTCACCATATGAAAAACTATGCCAGAATAGCTATCCAAAGCCCTGAGCCTCACAAACACCCGAATGCTTTTCCACTCACACACTCAAACATAAACACATTTCTAAGTGTAAAACAGAAAATGAACGATAAGCAGCTTTTGTGCTGGAAGATCAATGTCTTGGAGTGATGCCTGCTAACATCACTACTCCTTCAATTCACAGGAAAGATGCCAGTAGGTTTGACACCAAATGTCACAATTCTGCTGTTGATAACAGCCTGCAAACAAAAGAATCTGGAGGCTGACTTAAGCCTGAGTGGATACCAGACAGTTGGGATGGATTTCTTGTAAAGAGCAGGTACACCACTTGGGCAACTATGTCTGATTTCAGCCCCCCAGCAGCTGATGCATACAATGGATGTCTGCTATCACTACAGGCTAATGGAGTTCTTCAAATAGGCCACTTGACTCAAGCAAAGTATTTTGGTATGGAATGTCCCTGATTCTCACACTTACAATCCACATTTGTAATTTACCTTATATACATAGCTAGATTTACTCCCTTTAGCACATAACTCCTACACAGCCTCAAAAATATGTTAACGTGTAGAAGAACTGTTGATGCACATGATTACCAAAAAGTAGCACATCAAGTATGAACAAGCCTGAAAATCACATACTATAATAGCTATGACACTCTCAACAGAAACATTGGCCTTTAAATAGCCTTAACTCTGACCCAAAACAAAAATAATTTAGAAAACTGAAGAGCTGAAAGTAGTCTTGTGGATATGCCACAGCTGAACTTGAAATGAGAATCCCATCAGCATATCCCACTGCTCATCCTGTGGCTCATCCACTGGCTCCTTTCTGAATCCTGTGGTGCCCATCTGAATATCCTTAATATTCACCTCTGTGAATATCTGGCTTGACTGAAACATACACAAGCAGGTCAAACACACTAGTGCAACTTGCCTCAGGCTGATGCTACACATGCAGCAACTATTAGTCATAGTGTACCACAGAAGTAGGTTTCTCAGAGCAACAGAACAGACATGACCACCAGGAGGAATAATCCCACATCCTACTTACAATGAGCTAGCAGAGACAGGTCCCCACAGCTACCAGAGCTTTGCTGCACTACTCACGGCAATATGGTGAAATATTTCCAAATGTGGAGTTTGGGGAAAGAGAAAGGTGAAGGAAAGGGCGTTGCTGGCAGTTTGTAGCCACTTTGCTTAATTTTCAGGTGAGGGCTATCAAGAGGTTTTAGGACCACCATGCAGTAAGAAAACGAAAGAAAGAGCTAACATTTCTCCCACCATGCAGCCCACAGTCCAGCAGAATGAGAATTCCCTTTTTTTGCACAAGCCAATGTTGATGCTGGTTCTCTGGGGTCACCCAGTATTTCCTATTAGAAGTCATTACGTTTCTAATAATTTGGCCAAAGCTGCCCTCTTTTTCTTTGACTTGTCTTTTTCTTCCTACTACCATTAAAACTATTTTCTTACATCTTGAGCCAGGAAACTACTGCAAATATAAGACAGCATTTTTTCCCCAGTTTCCTTCCCATTTTTTCAGAAGCAGCATTTTTTAACCCAGCTCACTGGATGGGCTTTTGAAAGATAACAAAAACCTGGCCTGGGATATCAGAAATGCTTTTTGCTGCTCTCTGGCCCAAATGCCTACCAGACTGGGTCACAACCTCTGAAAATTAACATCTGCCCTGTACAGTACTGCTTTCTGTGGGATTTTGCTGTGAAGGAAGTCTCTTGGGATCACTACATGAAAGAGCAGGACACACAAAAGCAGCACTCCAGATTGGGGCAGGAACAACAAATGCCCCAGGTTTTTGCCTTGTGGAAAGTAACATGTGTTTGTCCCCATCTTTACTAATGAGCCAGACTCCATCCTCCTTCTTTAGGGAGTAACAGACACCAACCCAGTCATAGGGCACACATCTGACAAAGGACATGGTATCCCCCATAAAGGATCAAATACAGCCTTTCAGAAAGTCTCTGGTATTTACAAAACTTAAAGAAAATCCTATCCACAGCCTGTGCAGCTGTACACAGGTTATGTTCACTGTGTCTACGGAGCATGCTCAGTGAGACCTCAGTAAGCAGACCTCTCAAGGGATGGAGATACATGAGTTCTCATGCCTGCCCCCTGACCTGCCTCTCTGGCAGAAACTGCTGCCAGGTTGCATACTCACTACCAGACTCACCAGCCCTTTAGAGCTGCTTTACCTTCCTTCTCCAAAGCAGTTTATGTTTTAACATTTTCCTGATGTCTGCTGGGCCCTCACATGATCTAGAGAGGAAAAATTTCATCCTCTCACGTTTTGCAACCAGTAGCAGTCAGGTACAGCCTAGCACCTGCCCTATCATTTATTCCATGGTTGTTTCCCAAGGCCCCGATTCGGACAACAGATCTTTTCAGCAGACATTTCTCCAGAGTATGATTTAACCAAACAAACTTGGAGACAAGGACTTAAATGCTTCACTAAACTGCAGCGAAGCTGATCAGAGATTATGGCAGGGACATGACTTTTACCATACTTAACTACCTGCAAGGACAGGTTTTATTAACTCATGTTTTCTGCCTGGGAAATGAAAAGGAAAAAAAAAACTCTGATTTAAAGCACTCTTACAGTTGAACAACAACCTCCTTGTCTGATAAGCACTTGGCAAACCTGCTATCTAAGCCAGAAAACTGGAGGCTGGACCATAGTAGTGAATGTCAGAACGCACACTGCATGGGTCTCATCTTCCAAGTTGGACTGACAGCCATCAGCTGAAAAGAGGAGAGACTTTCTATCTCTTTTGGCACCCAAGGTTACTGTAGGCAGGTTCCAAACCCGCAGCTACTTAGGACTCAGCTGCGTTTGGACTTCCCTGCTTCAGCTCTTGACCTCTACTACCCAGACTGCAAAAATTTTCTTGATACAACTTTGCCCTTTCTGAGAATTGCCAATCTCTGGGTCCACCACAGTGCTCGTGGTGCTCAGAGCTGGGCTGTGAGGCCCACCCAGTGCTGCTCCAAGCTCCCTGGAGAAACACACACAGTTTTGAAGGGAGAATAGAAGAACTTAACTGCTGTAATAGTAGGCAACGTCCTAGACACCTTCCTTATTTTATCTCTGGTGCTGTCTCCTAGAGCTCAGATTTGAGCCTTAGCACACTGCAGCATTAAAAAAAAAAAAAAAAAAAGGATTTGTTACAGACTTGTGTTTCTAGATCTTCATAAACTAGGCAAGAAACTTAGACCTTCTTTCTTAAGTGGAAGCCTGTAACTGCAAGAATCTGCTGAATGCTAGCCCCATTTTCCCTTTGGTAAGCAGGTAGGTCAACTAAAATTCCAGATTTTCACAAGCTCTCACCACCTGGTACTTTTATTCCAATTGGAAAGAGAAGCAAAACTATGCAGGGAATGCTTCTAAAAACTGTTTATTTTACAAAGCTGCCAAGAAAAAAAGGTCACTCACCATCCTCACCTCCCTCAAAACCTTGTCACATGCACAAACCATTTGATCCATTTAAATTGGCACCTGCCAACTGCTCAACTACGCTGTGAGTCAGCCTCTGAATGCAGAAGCAGTGGAGAAAAGAAAGGCACAACCAGGTGTGCACACAGGGACAAAGAAGTAATTAATTACCTAGATATTCATCTTGGTAAATCATCTAGGTAACAAGCAGACACACGATCCCCAAAGACTGGCCATCAGGATGCAAGGTGTTCAAGAGGTCCTGGGCACTGTGTGAGCCCTTCTCTCCAACGGCAACACAGGGCTGGTTTCTGAGGCAAACTACTGACTTTCTGTACACAGTAGCCGATCCAGAAAAGCCTGTCAAGAGGGAAAGGAAAACACCGCAGGTATTTTTTACACCTGCTCCACGCACAAATCATAAGGAGCCAGAAATGCCTGCTGTGAGCCAGTAAACAGGCAAACTCAAATCTGAGTCCAGAGAGCCAGCAGAGGTGACCCAGACTGTCTTCTCCAGATTTTGTTTCTCAGGCTTTCCGCTCACACCTTCTTTCAGCCTGATTTCTGGAACCACTGCTAGAAGAATGATCATCGGACCACTACAGGAGATATGCTGGGTAGCTTTTGCAGCCCCCAGGACAAGGGATGCACTTGTGCTCTCTGACCCATACGCCTGCCACCTTCTCCTGCAGCCACTGTCAGAAAAAGCCCTGCCTGGGACTTTTTTCTTCATCTCCAGCTGCCTGAGTGGATCCCAGGCAGTAAGGAAGCCCCAGTCACGCCTCTGGGCAAAAGTATGTCCAGCCTTTGCGGCCAGAAGTGCTGAGTCAGAAGCTCAGCATCTCCCCCCCGCAGCTTCGCACTGGTCCGACGGCTCTGCCCCAGGACCACAGCAGTTAGCCAGGAGCAGTCCTGGCTCCCACCATACACGGTGTGTTGGAGCGAGGAAAAACACCAGAAGCAGCAGAACCCTACAAATATAGAACAGGTTACTGAGGCAACAGATACCAGATACCGCAGGTGCCTGCGTGCAGCCATGGTAGGTGTTAACGTGCCTGTCCTTTGCACCAGGGTGTGTCTCTGCGCCACTGCCTTCTGCCAGGACTGGACAGGGTGCAAGACGCTACTATATACCACTCTGGTTTTGCTCTTCAGGTGCTTACTTGAAGGCTGACCCTCCTCAACAACTGTTGCTTGTGTACAGATACACACTACTTCACCACCTCCTATTTGCCACCCTCCCTCAAAACCCAGATCTTGCCATCATCTTCTGTCCTCATACACGGATCTGTAACACCTGGTGAGGTGAGGATAAGGGCTCAATATGTGCCTGTAGCTTCTTGCCGTGCTCAAACCCCACATGCCCTTAATGTCTCACACATTTTCACCCTTCTGATGAGGATGCGGCAAGGATGCCAGGGTATTACCCCAAGAAGCCTGTGGGTAAGTGCATGGCACAGCACGTCTGCTGATATCGCTCTCAATTTCGAATTCCACTGGTTTGTACAACAAACGTTCTTCTAACAAGCCAGCATACATTATTCATAAAACAGCACAGAGCTGTTCAGCGGCATATGGAACCGATGAACGTTGTTTTTTGGTGTGGGTGGAGATAGGGTTGATAGGAATGTTTTAGGGGGAAGGAAAGGAGATCATTTCACCCAGGGAATTTCAAGTGCGTCACCAACTGGAGGAGAACATTTCTAAGAGAAACTCCTCTGTTGAAAATCTGGTTTGTATGGAGAAGAGGGGGAGGGGGAGAAAGAAAAAAGGAAGGAAAGACTGTGAGAGATATATCATCATAAAACAGAAAAGGATGGTTAGCTGAGGCTCCCGAGAGCTAAGAAATTAATGCCACACAACAAATGCATCCTCTTGGGATGGGGAGAGCGCTAAAAAAGATTTGTTCTATACTTGCTGGAGTGTTTCATCGGTGTTACTGGCAAAGGCGGCATACTGAATTATTATGGGTGAGCAGAGAGAAAGCTAGAGAAGTGTTTCTTGATAGTGGAGCACCTACACAAGCTAGTTCAGAGATTGTTTTATTTGCCCTGTGCGTTTGCAGGCAGGACAGGCACAAGCACTTTGCAATTCAGTCCGTGGCTGCGGGAAAGCAGAGTCTGTCGGAAAGAAAGACTGCTGAGCATGCTGGGTTTCACAGATGATCCTAAGATCCTCTGACTCACCTTGCATGCAGCCGGGGCTTGAGACTACTCTCCAGAGAACCATGGTACACCCATTCACAGTATCACTTCTGCAGGTTCTCCTGCTGGCCCAAGGCTGTGATACCTGCCTGTAATACACACCAGGGATGCATCACCCAGTGGAGCCTGTATACATGCAGGTGTATGTGTGTATACAGATGAGCACAGAGAAGCTACCTGATATTTTTCAAGGAGATCATTTGTCCTTCAGCTACCTAGCTTCTTTTGACACCGGCAGCAGGCAGATCTCATATGCAAGCACCATGCTAGTGCTCTGTTCATACTGGCTGGAGCAAGAGGATATATAATACTCCCTAGCTCAGCAAAATAGGCTGAGTCACATAAGCGTGAAGTATCAGAGGAGTATGTTTCTGAGGCACAAATGGGTTAAATCTGTCTCCTTCCCTAAGTCAGCTAAGCAGTCTCAGAAGCAGGTCTTGAGCATTGTAATTACTTTGCATGGAAAGCAGATAATACACAAGGCAGTTCAGATACAAAGGGGGAAACACACCCACAGACATACAGGAGAGGACAAGTCTACAGATCAAGCCCTGCTTGAAACTGAGGGTGTATGCATGGCACCACCATCCAGAGAGCCCAGCCCAGCACTGAAGACATGTCGTGAGAGGCGATGTACAAGCACGAACGCACACACAGACTTACACTGATAAAAAGACCTCCTCTGCCATGCTACACATTGGCAATGAACTTGCAGGTCTCTTCCACCACCACAACAGTAGAGAGGAGCTAAAGCTCAAATATAAATCAGTTCTCCAAATCAGTGACATCTTAGCAAAATAGATGGCCAGATAAAGAACAGAAGGGGAAACAGGCATATGGGAAGAACACTGCTGCCCAAAATCACTAGACCGATCAGTGGCAGAGACACTTGTCATATTGTTAGCTTGGCAGGCATCACTGATAGGCATGCAGGGATCTTCTCAACTGTCCGTAACACAGCTCTTACAGGTCTTGGGTGCTCCACAGATATATATGAAATAAGGAAACAGCATTATAAACAAAAACAAAGCTGCTGTGTGCTTCCCAGCTTACTGATCTAGGCAGGCGAAGGAGTGCGTATCTCTCCCTCAACAGCCTACAGCACTCAGGAAGCATAATTGTGAATCCCATGGAGGGATGAACACAGAGCAATCATTACTGCACTAGCTAACTGTGTCAGACACCATCTCTGGGATAAAGTCTCTGCCCTGAAGACATTACACCGTGCATACACAGTGAACACTAAGATCAAAGGAAGATACAGATATGAAGTGATCTGTCCAATCTGAAAAGACTCGAGTTTCAGTCATACGCAGAGACTTTTCATACAGAAATCCTCCCACTGAATACTGCGCAATTATTGCCATGCCTAAGGTGAAAGTGGTCACAAGAGTAGAGTCCCAGAACACCTGCTAGATGCAGCCTTCACTTTGGCATTTGCTGGAGTAGCAGATACTGCATCAGCAACAGCCTGAGAATGATTGTCATGCTATTTTTCTCTGCTACAACCTTGGCAGTACACTATTTCTTAGTTACGGTCAGTAAGGCCCTCAAAAAGGAGGTTCCTGAAATCGAACTGAATAAAATACTTGATGGATTTCTATTTGCATTCCTCTGTGATTAAAGATCTGCAGCTGAGGCTCTGACATACCACACAACTCGCAAGCCGGTAGAGAGTGATCTGCTAGGAACTTCTGTGCAGCACTGGGATCTTTTCAGCATAACAGAGGAGGTTTCTCTGAGGACAGATAGGAGACTTAGCGAAGGGACAGTGCAGGAAGACCCATGCATGTGCCTGCTTGTTTGCAGGCACACGGACACAAGACATGGTTAAATGCCTTTGGCTGATGCTCTGAAATATTTCAGCCTCATTCAACACACCTTTACAAATGATTGTATCACCTAATCCCGAGGCAGAATCAATTTGCAGCAGGCATGAATTCAGAGGCATATTCAGTCACTGCATAAAGTTCATCCAGCCCACGGAGACACGGAGCACCTTTGGGAGTGAGACAGCTATTAAAGCTCTTGCCAGTGATTTCCGAGTCGCTCTTGGTTACTGAGCAGGAGCAAGGGACACGAAAAGAAGAGATGCTGCATGGAGTGAGGATTGTTTGCGTAGGAACCGAACTGGGCTGGGTGAGGGGATGCTGCACACAGCCGCCGTAGCAGCTGGGCACAGCCTGTGCTACCGACCGCTACAAGGCACTAATGTATTCCTACAAACGGACAAGTGATGCCTTCCTAATAAATACCTGACACCAAGATTTAATTGTGCATGCAACAGAAGCAGTAGTTTTACCTAGCACCCACACCTACTAAACCACAGAGCTGTAAAGAAGGAGCAAAACCTATTTTTCTGTGGAAATCCTTCCCCGTTGAACAGATAATCTCAAGGACATGACTCGCCAGCTCAGGCACCTTTCCCAAAAGCAGAGCTCCTATTAGCATTCTCAGTAGCAAGTTTTCACTGTTTACTATTGCACCAAGCTCAGTGGCAGGGCGTTCCTCTAAGACCCAGTCACTATCTCACACCAGACGTTCTTCACCTTCACGTCTCTCCTCACACCAGCAGAATTTTTTTCCAACCTGACAGCAATTCCGTAATCACTGCAGATCATACTCACAGAGTATAACCTTTTCAACACCGCCACCTGCACTCCTGGCCAAGAGAAACATTACGAACATTTTGTTATTTACCTTGCTTTCTTTAGTAGAAAACTCAGAGGAGTTGGAGATTTTCATAGATTTTGATCGATGGGACTGTCGCCAGAGAGATTCTTCTCGGGAGTATTTCACCGAACCTGTGGCTCTCACCCGGACTTTGCTCGTGCTCTGAACACTGTTAACTCCGATCATTTCCAAAAGTGAGCGTTTGGGATGGGGAAGAAGAAAGCTAACGGCACTTCCCAATCCCCTGCAGAGGAACTGGAAAAGGTCACGTCTGGAGAGCCCGGGCTCAAGCAATCGGTGTTTGCTTAAAGCCCACTAGGCTGTTTTCTCCAGCATCTTCAGGCACGCTGTTTGGAGCCAGCCTGATTGTTCCAGGCATCGCTCACGTCACTGAACAGGGGGAAAAAAAGAGAGAGGAAAAAAAAGAAAAAAAAAAAACACACCTCTCAGCAAGGCAGTGGCTGATAGAAACTCCACCCCTGCTCCACTCCCCTTTCCAGCATCGACTCCCCCCTTCACACACACACCAACAGCGAGAGGGAGAGAGGTGGAGAGAAAGATGCTAGAACAAATGCCAGCAGATCAAGCAAAAGATTAATTTTCAGTTCGCATGGCCACACTTCCCTGCCTACAACAGCCTGCCATGCTCATTACTGCCTGCGATAACAAAGAACACTGTAAAAGGAGTATTCAATCACCTACCAGCGACAGGCTTATGGATCTGACAAATACTGATGGATTCCCAAATCACTGCAGGAACGAGTGAAAGCCCAGAGCACCCTAACAGAGTTCTGGCAAGCCCCAGGGAGATGCCCCAGCAAACTTCTGTGACTCCCAAGTGTTTGCCCTCATTAGCCAGTGTCCATGGGGTGTCTTCCCAAGGAGCGAGGGAGAGCGGGATAGCTTTCACGGTCTAAAAGGGGCCTGGGGGAAAAGGATGGCTTTCCC
>NW_008604783.1:0-13299 GCF_000691845.1 Merops nubicus
CTCATTCTCCATCTGGATCTACCTGTAAAGTCATAGAGTCAGCAAGGAAAAAGATTGTATTTATGAGAAATTCTCTGCTTCCAAGTGTATTTCCATTCTACTCTTTCTGCATATGTGTAAGTGTGAATGCATGTATGTATGTGAGCAATACAGGTATCTGAGTCCATATTTATGCCAAATATTGTCATGGTTCAATTATACATGGATTTTTAATTAGATCATTTTTATTTTAAAGCATGCTTCTCTCTTTGCTTCTAACTTAGAACAAGTTTTCTATTTTGTGTTCTGCTGAAGAGAAGTGCATTACATACCTGCCAGCTTTTTCTGTGCAGACCAGTAATTCTGATCAGTTTAAAGTCTCTACTTAGTAACAACCATTAAAGTTGACAGGAAATATATCTGAGTAAATAGTACAAGGGCTCGGCTTTCACAGTCCAAAGAGCTTACTGTGGCTTATACATACATTCAAAAATTGATTTTTCTAAATGAGGTTTCTAAATTTTCCTGAATCTACCCAATGCACATTTTAACCTGCTTTGTTTCCCTTGAAAGCTGTTTGTAGCTTTCCCTCATGCCATTTGCATTGAAGAGGATTAATGTGGAAGGAAAGAACAATTTCAGAAATTGAATTCTGGTTCTGATAACAACTGCAGATGCAATTACTTAGGATTTGTACAGTCTTTAGATATGTAATTTTTAATGCATTATATGCAGTGATAAAATTTCAGGTGACTTAGTATGAACAGAAATTTCAGATTTGAAAAACTACCTTGAAGTTGTGATAACCTACCACTTTCAATGAGAGAGATAAATGAGCAAGAAAGGTGTATTTAAATGAGCTTCTGGTAATTCCTGATTAGCTAAGCATTTTCACTGGGAACGTTTGGGGGATTCTGAGTGTGACTCAAAGTGGGCAACAGCAACAAGTTCCTGCCCGGTGCAGCAGACATGTCCCCTCAGCAACAGCCACACCTTCCCTCCCACCCTTGCATAGCAGATATAAGGCCTTGCAAGTGGAACCTAGTCATAATGAGGGTGATGACTTGTCTAGATCAGAATTGTTGCTGAAATTGTCAGCCTACACCTTGCATCAAAACTAGTTCTACAAGGAAGAAAAGATGGGTCACTGTCATAGGTGACTCTCTTTGGAAGGGAGCAGAAGGCCCGATACGCAGAACAGACCCACTTCCTAGGGGTGTCTGCTGCGTCCCTGAGGCTGGTGTTAAAGATGTGGTGACAGAACTTCCTAGCCTACTACAGTCCTCAGACTTTTCAAGTAGTCAGTGATGAACTCATAGTAAGAAGCCCAGGGGTAATCAACAGAGACTTCAGGGCCTTGGGACAACTGGTCACAGGATCAAGAGCCCAAGCAGTGTTCTCCCCTATCCCTCTAGTTGCGGGGAACAATGAGGAAAGAAGCAGGAAGGCACATGAGATCAATACCTGGCTGTGAGCCGGGTGTCACTGGCAGGACTTTGGGTTTTTTGATCATGGGTCACTTTACACAATACCAGGCCTGCTGGTGACAGAGAGGGTACAACTGTCTCAAAGAAGGAAAAGGAATCTTTGGAAGGGAGCAGAAGGCCTGATACGCAGAACAGACCCACTTCCTAGGGGTGTCTGCTGCGTCCCTGAGGCTGGTGTTAAAGATGTGGTGACAGAACTTCCTAGCCTACTACAGTCCTCAGACTTTTCAAGTAGTCAGTGATGAACTCATAGTAAGAAGCCCAGGGGTAATCAACAGAGACTTCAGGGCCTTGGGACAACTGGTCACAGGATCAAGAGCCCAAGCAGTGTTCTCCCCTATCCCTCTAGTTGCGGGGAACAATGAGGAAAGAAGCAGGAAGGCACATGAGATCAATACCTGGCTGTGAGCCGGGTGTCACTGGCAGGACTTTGGGTTTTTTGATCATGGGTCACTTTACACAATACCAGGCCTGCTGGTGACAGATAGGGTAAAACTGTCTCAAAGAAGGAAAAGGAACTTTGCACAGCAGTTGGCAGGGCTCATTAAAAGAACTTTAAACTAGATTTTAAGGGGGAAGAGGATAAAACCAGGCTTGCTGAAGATAAGGCTGGGGGTGGCACCTCAATGTTTGTGGGATTTGTGCTAAGGAAGTTCTTTGTTCTGCCAGCCCGGGGGAGGTAGCGGAGGGAGTGCCATGTGATAGTAAAGACACAAGGGATACTGATGGGCTAGAAATCACGGTAATGCCTGGGAATGGTCAGGTAGGAATTAGGCCTTCTCCTGGTAAAAAGGTGATGGGATCAATAGCCCAACTGAAGTGCATCTACACCGATGCATGCAGCATGGACAGAAAACAGAAGGGAAGCCATTGTACAGCAGGAAAACTATGATATAGTGCCATCACGGAAACATGGCGGTGTTATTCACACAACTGGAGTGATGTATTGGATGGCTATAGACACTTCAGAATGGATAGGCCGGGAAAGGAAGCTGGTGGGGTATCCTTGTATGTTAGGGAGTGCTTTGAACATCTTGAGCATAATGGTGGTGATGATAGCATTGAATGTTTATGGGTAAGATGATCAACAAGGCGGTTATCATGGTGGGAGTCTGTTATTGACTGCCCAAGCAGGATCAAGAAGCAGACAAAATATTCTATAAGCAGCTAGAAGAAGTCTCACGATCACTACCACTTGTTTTAGTGGGGGACTTCGAAGTACCAGATGTTTTCTGGAAATACAATACAGCAGAGTGGAAACAGTTGATTATGTTCCTGGATTGTGTGGAAGATAATTTCATGATGCAGCTGGTAAGTGAGCCAACTATGAAAGGCTCCCTGTTAGACCTGTTGTTCATGAACAGAGAAGGACTTGTGGATAACATGAAGGCTGGAGGCTGTCTTGGGCATAGCAATCATGAAATGTTAGAGTTTGCAGTTCTTGGGGAAGGGAGGAGGCAGGTCAGTAGAACTGCCAGCTTGGACTTCCAGAGGGCAGATTTTGACCAGTTTAGGAGACTAGCTGACAGAGTCCCTTGGTAGGCAGTCCTGAAGGGCAAAGGAATCTAGGAAGGCTGGACATTTCTTGACATCTTTAAGACACAGGAGCAGGCTCTCCCAGTGTGTCATAAGATATGTTGGTGGGGAAGACAACCGGCCTGGCTGAACAGGGAGCTTTGGCTGGAACTCAGGAAGAAAAGGAAAGTGTATGGCCTATGGAATAAGAAGCAGGCAACTCAGAAAGACTGCAAAGATTTTGTGAGGTTATGCAGGGAAAAAATTAGAAAGGCCAAAGCCCACCTAGAACTTAATCTGGCTACCGCTATTAAAGACAACAAAAAAATGTTTCTATAAATATATTAACATAAAAAGGAGGAGTAGGAGGAATCTCCATCCTCTGTTGAATATGGGGGAAACACAGTGACCAAGGATGAGGAAAAGGCTGAGGTACTGAATGCCTACTTTTCCTCAGCCTGTAATAGCAAGACCAGTTTTCTCTGAGTGCCCAGCCCTCTGAGCTGGCAGACAGGGACAGGCAGCAGAATGAAGTGCCCATAATCCAGGAGGAAATGGTCAGTAACCTACTACACCTTTTAGATGAATGCAGATCTATAGGGCCAGATGGGATCCATCCAAGGGTACCGAGGGAGCTGGCAGAAGTGGTCACCAAGCCACTTTCCATCATTTACCAGCAGTCCTGGCTAACAGGGGAGGTCCAAGCTGGCTGGAGGTTAGCAAGCGTGACACCCATCTACAAGAAGGGCCAGAAGGAGGATCTGTGGAACTACAGGCCTGTCAGTCTGACCTCAGTGCTGGGGAAGGTTATGGGGCAGATCATTTTGAGCGCCGTCATGTGGCACATGCAGGAAAACCAGGAGATCAGGTCCAGTCAGCATGGGTTTATGAAAGGCAGGTGACCCACTTAATGAATGAGGGAAAGGCTGTGTATGTTGTTTATCTGGACTTTAGTAAAGCTTTTGACACTGTTTCCCAGAGCATTCTCCTGGACAAACTGGCTGCTCATGGCTTGGATGGGTGGGTGTACTCTTTGCTGGATAAAAAGTCGGCTGAATAGCTAGGCCCAAAGAGTTGTGCCCAACCCTGGCCTGTATCAGAAATAGTGTGGCCAGCAGGAGTAGGGAAATGATCGTACCCCTGCACTTGGCACTGGTGAGGCTGCACCTCTAATACTGTGTTCAGTTTTGGGCCCCTCACTGCAAGAAGGACATTGAGGTGCTGGACCAGGTCCAAAGACAGGCAACAAAGCTGGTGAGGGGTCTAGAGCACAAGTCTTATGAGGAGCAGCTGAGGCAACAGGGGCTGTTTAGCATGGAGAAAAGGAGGCTGAGGGGAGACCTTATCACTCTCTACAACTACCTGCAAGGAGGTTGTAGTGATCTGGGGGTTGGTCTCTTTTCCCAAATAAAAAGTGATAGTACAAGAGAAGATGGCCTCAAGTTTTGCCAGTGTAGGCTTAGGTTGGATATTAGGAAAATTTTCTTCACAGGAAGGATTGTCAAGCACTGGAATGGGCTGCTATGACTTGATGATCTTAAAGGTCTCTTCAAAAAGATTCAGTGACCTAGGTCACCCTACAGACATTCCTGGTGAAAAATGCAGTTTAATCAACCTCTGGGTTCAGTTGCAGCAGAGCAGAAATTTTTTCTCTGATTTTGTTAAAAAGACTAAAAGTCACAAATGGTTGCAGGAAGGTAAGAACCTTTACAATAGAGCTCAAGACACTGTAGCTGCTGCATCAAAGGTGCATTTGAACTTGAACTTAATCAAAATTTTGTGCTGCTCTGAATCAGTGGGGTTTTTTTGGTACTACACTTAATTTAATGTCTTTGTAGGTGGTGGACAGACAATATCTCATGGTTCACATTTTGTACTAATAAGTTAATTCAAACAGTAGAACTTTGAAAAAGTAGCAGGTGAAATAGGTGTTGTTCACTTAGTAGGCAGGAAAATACCAGCTAGACCTAGTGCTACACATGTGGCCTCACCAGTGCTGAGGAGAGGGGATCACCCACCTTTGACCTACTGACAATACTTTGTCTAATGCAGCCTAGGATGCCATTACCCTCCTTTGTCACATTGCTGACTCCTCTTTGATTTAGTGTCCACCAGCATCCCTAGGTCCTTTGTCCCTAGGTCCTATAATTTTTTAAATGATACCTTGCAAAAAAAGGATTGTAAAGATCCCTGTTAAAGCTAGCTGAGAAAGTGCACAGTCAACTTGGTATTCTGTCAAAAGAATTACTGATACATTATGTGTAGATGCTGGTACATTATGTGTAGATGCTTCCAAAATCAAAATTTAGTTCAGATTGCAGGTCTTTGGGATGCTACGGTAGTAGTTGCAGTTCCTGCCTTCCCCTCCTCAGATGTTACACCTCACGATTCAGGTCATCGTAAGTGACCCGGAAGGATTCTTTGGCCTCCCTTTTCCCAGTGTATTTTGAGCTTTTGGCTGTACCTGCATGCCCTAAGTATTTTCAGTCTCTTTTCTGCATTTGTGAAGTTTAATACTGTTATGCAATACCTGGTTATACAGTGTTTCCTCCCCCTCCCCTTTTTTTTTAATAGAAGCAACAATTTTAATGTAATTCTGTGATTCCAACAACTGGTTTAATCATATTATGACTAAATTTGGAAAAAATTACCATTTGCCATCTAAGTAGGGTATATACAGAGAATGCACTGTAGTACACAGCACAGTAAGGAGGCAAGGACTAGGCTAAGATACAACCTAAAAAGAGAAAGGGAGTGGACTCTTTCTTCCTCCTTGCTGCCCTCCTTGAAAGTACAGAAAGACCTTCCCCTAGCTGTTACAGTAAGAGCAACAACTCCACAGAAAAGGTGTGTTTATAGATCCATACTTTTAGAAATGAAAAGGAGCAACAAGTGCCACCAAGGACAGTTTTCTTATTCTTGATGTGCACACCTAAACATAGCAATGACAAAGTCAAGAAGTACAGGACTGAAAAAGAAAGCATAACCATCTGTTGAACTGATATCAAAAAATCCCACATTGAAACTGGTGTGAAATGTATCATGTTTCTATAGCTCATTACCGTTTATCATGTTAGCCAATGAAAATTTAATTTTCACAGTATTTCCTATTTTTCTTCTATATTTTTGCAACCATTTGGTTTAGATTTGTTTGTAATTTCAAACATATGAAATGACTCCAAATCTTTTCTCTTCTCTTCTCTCTTACCATTCTGTTTTGAAACAAACAACAAAACCCCAGCAACAACAACAAAACAAATTAATAATTTTGGATGTCAGGTCTGTTTGCTTTGGAAAAGATCATTATGTTGGTGCATCAAAATGCTGCCACATCAGCTGTCTTTCTCCTTTCCAAGAGAGATGATTCTGAATTGGAGGCTTGCAAAACAGATCAAAGGGAAAAAATTTGTCCAGGCTACTCCTATTGCAGGTTCAGTTTGTAATTACAGTGTTCAGTTCTGGTCTAGAAAGGCAACTGCATCCTGGGCTGCAGCAAAAGAAGCATGGCCAGCAGGTCGAGGGAGGTGATTCTCCCCCTCTACACTGCTGCCACCTGGAGTACCGCAGGCAGCTCTTGGGCCCCCAGCGTAAGATGGATGTGGACCTGTTGGACTGAGCCCAGTGGAGGGACATGAATATGATCAGAGGGCTGGAACACCTCTCCTGTAAGAACAGGCTGAGAGAGCTGGGGTTGTTCAGCCTGGAGAAGAGAAGAGTCAGGGCAGGTCTTACAACAGCCTCCCAATACCTAAAGGGTGCCTACAAGAAAGCTGGAAAATGACTTTTTAGAAGGGCATGTAGTGATAGGACAAGGGGTAATGGCTTTAACCTGAAATAAATTAGATTTAGATTAGATGTAAGGAAGAAATTCTTTACTGTGAGGGTGGTGGGACACAAGAACAGGTTGCCCGGGGAGGTTGTGGATACCACACTCTTCGAAGTTTTTAAGGCCAGGCTGGATGGGGCTTTAAGAAACCTGGTCTAGTGAGAGGTGTCCCTGCCTATGGCAAAGGGGTTGGAACTAGACCTTTAAAATCCCTTCCAACCCAAACTATGCTATGATTAACACTGCCACTATGGATTGTTCCTACATAATCTAATTTGATTTAAAAGAATTCAATGTAAATATAATCCATTTCTCAAGGAATTATCTTGTCATTTATAGTTCAGCATGAAATATATGGCATGGAGGGAATGGTTTTCATTCAGTAAGATCAAGTTTGTGCAGCAACAGAAGAATAAGAAAATGTGCCTGAAGCAGAAAGGCAGGGATGTACTGGGGGAGCACTCAGCTTCCCACTGCAGGCTAGCTGGAAGGAATGACTGCCATCTTCAGGTCTCCAGTGGGGCCAGGTTGGGGTGTTTCAGAGATCCTCCTTCTAGCCTCAAGACTAAATTTTCTTTAATTTCTGTGAGGTAATGCTTCCTGATTTTGAATGTGCTAAATTATCCCACCCAAAGGTAACTTAGAGAAGTGCTCTTCCAGGCCAGTAAGTGCCAGGGGGGCATTACTCCAGAGAGCTGGGACTTTCAAGCTCCCATCTAGTGTGTCATCCTGCCTGCCTATAGCTGTGCAAGTAAGGACTCATTGGGCTGCTTAATCTGTGCCTGCCTGTATTTTCAGCCACAAATGTGACCAAAACAAAGCCCACTTTTGGAAATATTTTGGGCAAGCTGTGTTTCCTTCCTTTTTCAGTATGAGTAAATTTGTTAAAACAGGCTTAATCATGGGAAACTAGTGGATTTCTTAGTCCCTGACACCTCTTCTTCAGGGGCAAACACTCTTTTGGTTTATATGCTTTTTCTGAGATGAAAGGGAATCTTTATGTGAGAGCCTCATGATAAGGTACTGGCAGCAGAGCACCAGAAATAAAGCTGTAGTCTCATGATTATATTTTAATAGCTTTATTTTTATTTTAAGATACTTAAACCTAATCCTCCAAGTTAGCCTAATGTAGCATTGTTTTCAGCTATTAGCAGGTGGTTTTTAAAGCCCTCTTTAGATGGTATGCGGGGCCCACATAGCGAACTCAATTGTTAGACAGGATATAATTTCAACTTCAGCTCTTCCTCCCAATTTGAAATACAATGATTACATTTCAGGAGAGCCTAAGGGAAGATTAAAAGTTTTATATCAAAAGTTGAATATCTTCTTTTGTTGTACACTCTTCTTTCAAATAAAATGGTATTCTTTTAAAAAATGCATGTTCTGGTGTATTTAGAAAGGCACTATTCTGAATTAAAAAAGAAATTAATAAAGTATGCATGTACGGGAGAGGAAGATTGCAATCTTCATTTGAGCATTTAGTCAAAGGTTTTTAACTCAGCCCGTTCTGCTTTGTTCACAGAAAGAGGTATCTGCAAAGATACGTTGTAAATAACGGGTGGCCCACAGTGTTTAGAGAGCAGTGGTTAAGGTGACAAAATCTTCTGGGGCTCCTCTCCACAAGCAGGTTGTAAAGTGATATTACAGCCTCAGTTGCAGACTGGAAAATGGTCCTTACCTGTTTGTAAACCTATTAAAAGTGGTTTCAGGCAATAGCTGCACATAATTATAGTTCTGGTAACCCCTGTGATGCCTCTCATTTCTTGTTTCCCAAAGCCATCCAAGGGCAGAGGTCCCTTGTAGAATACAAAGTTGTAAAGCTGACATGGGTCTTAAAAATAAATGGAATAGCCCAGATGAACTGAACAGAGTGAAAAATGAACAGGATTAAGTTATTATCTGATGAGGTCAGCTAGTTTTTACCATTGATGTCAATGAGGCTGTTTTATCAAGGATGCCCTGGGCACATTTGTAAAAAGGCATTACCTATGAAAGGGAATTCCTGGAAACCTCCTAAAAGCAAATGCATATACACAGAGATATTTCTTCTAGGAGTTCACCATATCAGCCAGATGAGCATAGATCTTCTTTTTGCAGAAGCCATCAGAAGGATCTAAATATAACACTGCTGTAGTTAAGTGGCCTGCTTTCACGCCTGTTAAAATGAAGAGTGCAAAGTCTGTTATTGTCACTGGGGAGGGTAGTCACCGAATGGTCAAGCTGAATTTTTCTTGTAATTTTGTTGCAGAAAAAAAAAAAGTTCATTTCATTCAATATATTCTTCTGTAAAATAATTTTTTAAAATTATTCTTTCTGTCTGCACTAATGCGCACTACTGTCTTAAGGCAGCATTAAGCAATATAGTTTTACATCATCTGCCTAATGTCACTGGTGCTGTTTCCACATGTGGATGGCAGACCATGGGAACCAAGGTTAACACCACCTCGTTTGCCCCCACACTGTCAATTAAATGGATAGGCAATAATAAATACTGAGATTGACTGAGGATTTAAGAAGGATGGGTGCTCATGGTACGGAATGGTGAAGGTCTGTGTTCAGCTGATATTATCTCTTGCAAAGAAAATGAATTGCTAATGTTCTGTTATTCCAGATTTCTAGAAGAACTGATGTGGTGTGGGAAATAAGACGGCAATTAATGGCCACTGAGGAAGAAGATAGTTTGTCATATCCTCCTCTGAATGTGACTATTGGAAATGATACATGCATCCTTTTTTATGCTGGAAATTTCAGCCTCAGAACCAACAATTCTGTTTCTATAGATTTGACAAATGTGACATTTGTAACCCAGAGCGTGGATATTTCTTCCTCTGAGTGCTCAGACATCAACACAACGTGAGTAGCACAAGAAATTGCATAACACGAGTGATTCTGAAAGCTAATTAGAAATGGTGCAATGTCAAGTTAATACAAATTTAATTTTGTTCTTCTAAAGAATCCAAAATAAGAAAAAAAAAGTAAATTGTATATTCTTAGAAGAAAAGGACTGAGTCAAAACCACAAAAATTGTTCAGATGCATCCTCTTTGACATTTTTTTCTCCTTACATTCCTTACTGCCTTGTTTGTTTATATTTGGTCTAAACAGGTTTCCGCCCCCTGTGATCTTATAGTCACAAAAATCACCACTGGCATTAATGAGATCATCATCTCATTGTAAGATTCCCTTGAAGGGGGCTATTGCCAGTTACTTCGTAGTAATTCAGCTGGAAGTATGTTAATGAACCATGATCTCTGTTTTCCTTTACTTTGAAGCACTTGCTCTTGGGTAAAAACAACTCTAGAAATATTTTGTCATATCTTTCTGTGTTCTGAACTTTTGCTATATGACTTTTGTAATTGCCTATTGATTTAGAATATTCCATCCAACTGAAATGTCACAATGATCTAATTAAGGCTGACTACTCTAACATTAAAAATCTGTTTCTCATTCTTAGACTGTCATTAAAATACACAAAGCCAGTGAATGGAATCACCAGCCTAGAGATAAGGTAACTTATGATTTATTCTTAAATAGATCTTTGTGATGTACAAAGCCCATTTGTAAATTAGGAGGAAAAAAAGAGGAGGATTTAAGTGAAAATGTTTTTGAAATTATGATTTGCTTTCTTTTCTGAGGAGTTACTACGTGGGAGATAAATAATATAGTCTCTATACAGAGAATATATTAATATGTTCAGGTAAAGTTCTGAAAAGTGGTGTAGGCAAACAACCATACTGTAAGGTACTGGTATATGCCACATCGTGCTTTGCTAATAGGATCAGACCATGATCCTGTCTCAGGGAAGTCTAATTGTCATTTATGAACAGTTCTAGGGACTGAAGTCTACTTGCATGGCCAAGGCTGTATTTAGTCCTAATGGGGATTACTGGTGTACTCTGTCAGAGCTAGCTAGTGTCTAATGATGGGTGCAAAAACTTGTCATTTTTCTCCTCCATGGATGATGATAAGACCATGTTTCTTTTACCATGAGAAGAGGTAAGAAAAGTTAGGGCATGGGAAGACAAGTTGAAAAGTCAAAGGCAGAACTTGTAGGTGTTGCTCTCACTGGTGGATTCTAGTGATGGGAAAAGCATGTTTGAGGGCTGCCATACAGCTGTTGGTTCACAGACTCCAGTTCTTTCCTCAGCAGCAGGAACAGCAGTTAAAATTATTTTCTTAAGCTCTGACACAGATAACGTGGCCTGCTGTTTTCATTTAGGTGCTTCATTTAATCACTGAAATTTATTTGGGAAAGATTTGAGCCACGAAACTTGCATTGAAATAAATTTTCAGATATTAGAGGGTGAACTGGATGTTTACTTGGGCAGTGGAAGGACAAATTACTTTTGCCACCTAAAATACTTGTGATATATGGAATAAGGGAAATTGAAATCCAAGGAAACCAAAGAGAGGAAGTTTAAAGCAATAATTTACGAGACAATCACCTTGAACAAAATTTTGGTAGGAGAGTAAAAGAGGCATGTGACACATATGAATAAATACCATTATTTACAGTGAGATATAAGGACATTCTATGTTTAGTGAAAAGGACCCCCAGAAAGAATTCTGTTAAAGAGAGTTAGTGGTGTGGTTGGAGTTGTATTTGGAGTGCATAGAGATGCTGTCATCATCAGAGAACATGATAGGTGGCAAAAAAACCACTCACTCACTCTTATTTAACATCTCCGCCCCCCAATCATCTAGAGCTTTGTGAAAGAACATCATAATGTACAGAAAAGATTGCTGCTAGTATAGCATTTTTACTTTTTTTGGCTGTTGTAGTTAGCTGTGTATGGGATCCTGGAGATTTGTCCTTGGTGATGGAGTCAAGCATTTCTTGGTTTCAGTACTGCAAATTATCAGAGGGGCATGTGTTTCCCTGAACACTGTGGGGAATTAAGGAAACATTTTCCTTGACTCTCATTCAAAATATACTGTTCACAAACCAAGACTCTGCCCAGGTTGTGTCTTTACTTTTACTCTAAGTCATAAAATGTCACTGTCTCTGATGCTACCCTGGTGCTTTTCTGTCTACTGGCTGCTGCTTCTGTCTCACTCTTGTACAGACAGACACACCAAAACAGTGCCTTGGATTCTCATTTCTTCTGTTTTTGTTCATACTGATGCAGGTCTTAGCTGCTTTCCTGTAATCTCTTTCTGTATTTATGAATCTGGTTGCTTTCTACATGTGTCCAAAATGTGACCATCCTCAGCATAATACTGATGTTTTCTAGTAAAACTACAGTTCCAAGTAAATAGTGTGAATCATGAAGGACTGAAAACCCTAAGCATGACATTATGCTGCAAAACCTAGCTACTAAGTTAACTGGTATATCTTGGATTATTTTCTCTAAAGTAGTCAACAGGTTTTGCTTAACTATACAACATCATATTGCAAACCTTAGTATGCTGCTATAGAAACAAAATACTTTGGCAGTTGAAACATTTATCTTAGATTTTTATTGTGGCAACAGGTATAAGAAAATCAAAAGTGATGTTAGTGCATACATATGGACTTAATGAAGATTTTTTAGATTTATATTTAGTCATCTGTTAAAATCTTATTTTAATTAATTACTGGAAGAAAACGTCAAAGTGATCATGAAACTGAGGAGCATCTGAAAAGATTTGAAGCAACTCTACAGACAGACTGACTGTAAATTAAAGGAGAACATCAGTACAAAAGGTGAATGGTTCATGCTTTCTCTCTTATTCTGGAATATTTTTTTTTAAGTCCTTTGAGGCAATTATAGTAAAGGAAGAAGTACTCACAAAGTTTCTCTTGACCTGTACTTCTAATACATTATAACTAAATACCAAAATGCATAAACACCCCTTAACACTGGTATAAGAAACTCAGGCTCCACAATAGGTGAGGACTTGAAAGGAGAGTCAGTGAAGTCCTGTAGCTGTCATGCCCAGTGAGTAAATAAAGTACCATTGAGTGGATGTGTTTTGCAGAATTGGATTTATTCCATTGGGCTAGGGGTGATCCAGGTTTTTATTAGGCCTTCAGGGCATATAGACATAAAAATACCTAAACTGATTCTTTTTTGTGTGTGTGACACAGGTGCATAGCAATGAAAAATGGAGTAGAGGAAGAAGGTGGGAGGTGGCTTCCAGGCTAGTCATTGCTTGGGCATTCACCGTGCATTGGCCGAGACAGAGAGTGGTTGCTTCTGTTACACTTTTTTTTTTCCTCTTTCCTTCACTTACTATGCTGTCTTTATCTCCACACACAAGTGTCCTCATTTTTGCTCTTTCTGTTCTCCCCCCACATCCTGTTTGGGACAGGGAGTAAGCAAATAGCCACAGGGATGATTGGCTGCTAGCTTGTCATGGGCTGAGACAGTGGGAGGGCTTACTTTACAAATGGACAAGAAAATCGTTAAAGGTGTAACAAATTTATTTAAAGAGGTATAAAATAATGCAGATAAGATGTATGTATACTAAAAAAAAACCACACTGCACTGTCGTTACCGACACCCGATCC
>NW_008604784.1:0-29813 GCF_000691845.1 Merops nubicus
GCCTCCAGCTAGACTCTGTGCTGCTGACCACAACCCTGTGGGCTCTGTAATTCAGCCAGTTCTCAATCCACCTCACTGTTCACTCATGAAACCCACACTTCCTGAACTTACCTGTGAGGTAAGTTAAATATTCAGTTCCTGAATATTTAGATACTTGCTTCATGCTGATAATGTGATACAGGGTAAAGAAGTGTTTCCAGGAGTATCAGACCTGTCTATTGTGAACTTAGACCTACAGCATTTACTGCTAAGAGGGGTTGATCTAGTAAATCTGGTGCTGCCAGAGACAAGTCACGCTGAAAAGGAAGAGCATCTCTTAATACACCCCAAATATAACTCTTGAATTGTAAAACATGCGTAAGCTTTCTATTGATCTTATATACAATTTGGAAGAAAAAAATTCTGTTGTTGTTTTGATTCAACAGAAATTCAACAGAGCCTACACGTTATTTTGGAAACTATGAGCATAGCTCCCGCTGCCTTGGAAGGAAAGCATAAGACACAGAAAATTAGTTTGTTTTAAAACTCCAATACTGGTGCAGTTTGATCACTCTGTCATTGACAGATTTGTTTTTTTTTTTTCTGGATGCTTTTTTCTGCCTGTTGCTAAAAATTACTTCCAGTTTATCTTGTGTGCAATTCCACTGCACTTTCCTGGCTAAATCTTTAGGGTGCGAAGAATACCTGTGGTGCTACAGTAATTCTTAACACTATGGTTAAAGTGCATGGCCACTCCACAAATACCACGTTGTAATGAGGAAATCCCTTACACCTCCTTCACCTCCATCTGAGCAGCACACTGGGGACCCTAGTGTGTTTTTGTGGTGACTTGTTTTTTTTTCCCCCATCATCTGTGAAATCTCTTCATGCTCTTCAAAGCATCGGTTGCAACTGAATAATCCGAAAGAGTAACATCATGCAAAAAGCCCTTTTCTGTTTTTATCCTCAGACTGTGTTGGAACAAGGAGCAGTGCCTACGTACATATTTCTGGACAGATTCTTTTGTACCAGCACAATAGAGAGCTAATAGTGCTGGCTGGAGGATGCCAATGTCTGTTTGAGGCCATTATCTGGGACTTCAATACTCCTCTTCATTCTGCACTAGATAACAAGCAAAGCTTTCCCAGTCTTGTGAAGATGCCTGGTTTTTAAAGTAAAACAACAGCTTTCTGTCTGAGTGTCCAGGGCCCCTTCTCCATCACAGTTTGTCTTCTGCTGGCAAGAGTATGTTTGGTTGTTCCATTTTTGCTTTTATCTGTGTTGTTTCCCTCCTCTCCTACTGGGAATTAGGTGAAAAGCTGGGTCTCCAATTGGATATCCCATCTCTCAGGCATTTGCCTTGTGTACCAGTTCCAGAGGACGCACACATTTTGATCCTCCCTGAAAACATCCCAAGTGAAGTGTTTTCACAGTGTTTGGCAAAAAGTGACTTATTTGGAAACAAACTGAGCAGCCTTTGTCATGAGAGCTGACGCAAAAGCTCTGGAGAACTTTCGTCTTCGTCCTCTGCCAAGCAGAGAGGCAAATCTAGCCGTGTTTATCACTCAGTCTAGATGTGATGAGCAGGCTGCAGTGAAGCACCAGACATAACTTCACCCATGCTGGAGGTTTCTCGATGCTACACTTCTGGTAAAAAGTTACACAGCTTCTTACCTGGCTCAACTAATAGAGCTTAACTAACCCCACCAATGTCAATCAGTCTAGTTAACAAGCCAAGTGCATGGATTGAAGCAAAATAATCCTCAAATCATATAATCAGTAGCTTTGCTTGGACGTACAGCTGGCTTTGTTAATAGTAAGAGACTAGGTAATTGAGAACAACATAGTAGCAGTTAGGTTTTTAAGAGACTTTTCAGAATAATTTTTCTTGAAGTTACATCTAGATACCAGGCTTTTGTTTTATGAATCTGAGACATAACTCATTCTTTCATGAGGCAGGTGGATATAACACACCCTGCTTACAGAGGAACCAATCTCTGGCCATTGTGTCCCAGCTGGGGAAGCTCATTTTAGAATTGCCTTGGTTTCCTCTCAAGTGTGGCTTTATCGTGACTAGGAGGTTATAGTTGTCTGCATGTCCTATTTTGAATTCCCCGAAATATGCAGTGCTGTAAGTGAAAGTTGTTTTTCTTGCAACAGCCTTATTTCTTTACTCTGCTTAACCCTACAACAAAACCACAATGCCCCCTCCTCTAAAAAAAAAACAAAAAAAAAAAACAAAAAAAAACAAACAAACAAGAAAACCACAGGGTAAGCACATTGTAGCCAAACAGACATAAATAGAGATAATGAGGGGATTCAAAAAAAAAAAAACAAACAAACAAAAAAAAAAAAAAAAACAAAAAACCACACAAACAACCAACAAAAAAAACCCAACCAACCTAAAATAAACAACCCACCCAGAATGTTAGCAGAAGGCTAATTCTGCTGACAGGCTGCCCATCAGGTTTCCCACAAACATAAATATTTCACAACAAAAGTGAATGTGTTTTCTGGGTATAATCACACAGTGCTTCCAGACAACTTTTCCCTAGTTAGGTCAATTTTCTCTTCATAGAAAAGTGCCTGACAGTACCCTCCAGTCTGCATCAGAGAGAGAGAGAACATGGATGAGCTTTCCATGGTTTAGCGCTACCCGTTTTCATTGTGAGAGACAGAGATGGCTGTTGCTTTGGTTGCCTCTCTGTTGGGTGTTTTGCTGGGGAGAGCGTGCTCATTGCCTTGCTGTCCATTTTGGAGAGGAGCTGGTAGAGGAGGAAGGAGGGAGACGCATGTGGATGAATTCAGGTCTCCTGGGACCATGGGTGGGGATTTTTTTTCTGGAAGGATGGCATCCTGTTTGCTACCAACAGGATGAAGGTAACATTTTAAGAAACGTTTCAAAGCTTGTCCTGCCCACCTCTAAAGGAGAGATGTTGAAGTATTGGCTACTGTAAACAAAGCCCTTTATTTGCAAACAGGGAGGCATTTACTATGTGTGATTAACACATTTTCTATCCTGTGCATCATATCTGTGCTCATATTTAGTTATGAAGTAATTTTCCAGTCCTTCATTCTGCTTTTCAGTCTGACAAAAGGGCTTTGTATATAACCAGAAAATAAAATGGTTCGCAGCTGAAAGGGACTAAAAAGTAGTGCTCTTGTGCTAGATGAATAGTTGCCTGGCTGTTTCAATTTCTCATTTACTTCCTTGGTAAGAATTATTTATGTGCTCATTTCCCAAGTGTTTTTCCTTTACAAAATACCTTGGCTCTATGCAATGTTATTATATAAGGTGATGGAAACCTTCTTCCAACTCTTGTCTACAGAAAGTAATAATGCCATATATTTTATTCTTTTTCCAAGTCACATAACAGTAGTGTCAAATTTGGTCTCAACTGTCAGAGTGACATGCTGAAATATCTTAACTATTTATATATTCGGTAAATAGCCTTATTTGTTTATTAGCGACCAGAAAAGTTGGTTTGCTTTTCATAGTTTATAAATCCATTTAGGGTTTTGTCTATTCTTTTTATCAGTGTCATATTCTGAATTCTGCAGTATGTGTGGGTTCCAGAATTAAGAAAAATGTTTGGTTTATTAGTAGGTACGCAGTAAGTTCCTTTTTTAAAAGTGTACATGATCTTGTCTTCAGATAATTTTTTTTTTTTAATGTGAAGTATTGTTGGAGCAGATGTTGATGATCTTAATTTAATGGAAAAAAAAAAAAAAGCAGTGTAACTTTTTTGATTCATTGGGTATTGTATTAGAAAATGGAGAATGCCTTTTCTTTTTCTCTTCCCCCCACCCCCCACCACTGAATTGTTGTTATAGGCAAATAGATTAATATGTATTCTGAAAATTTGTCATGCCATATTCCATGTCTCTTCTTTGGAAATGCCTTCTTATTTTTTTCTACAGTTTAAATATGCAGTAAGGCTTTGCACTTAGCTGTCAATTTCTACATTCAAAAAGGGACATGGCAATGTCCTAATGTTCAGTTATTTTTTAGGCACCTTACTGAAATTTCAGGACACGAAAGCAAATTAATCTCAAGCCATGCTTGTATTGAGGCAGAGGTTGAGGCTATGGAGTGTGTTGTGTAGCCATAGTTCAGATGACCTCAGACAGCTTAAGGGCTGCCTGAAAGTCTGTGTAATATGAGCAGTGCTGCTCCAGTGTTTACCTGAAGGTAGGACTGGCTTAAAAGCCACTCCTTCCAAATTTCTACCATATCTGTTGTGCAGACTTCATCCTGATCAGTTTATCCTTACAGCAGCCTTCCAGTACCTACAGAGGGCCCACAAGAAAGCTGTAGAGGGAACTTTTACAAGGGTATGTAATGATATGGCAAGAAGATGTTATCGCTGTCTACAACTCCCTGAAAGGAGGTTGTAGAGAAGTGGGTGCCAGTCTCTTCTCTCAAGTGATAGGACAGCAGGAAATGGCCTCAGGTTGCACCAGGGGATGTTTAGGTTGGATATTAGGAAAAACTTCTTCATTGAAAGGGTTATCAAGCACTGGAACACGCTGCCCAGAGAAGTGGTTCAATCACCATCCCTGGATGCATTTAAAAGTCATGTAGATACGATGCTTAGGGACATGGTTCAGTACTGGATTTGGCAGTTAAGTAAATGGAATGGATGATCTTAACAGTCCTTTCCAACCTAAATGATACTATGATTCTTAGAGATAACAGTTTTAAACTGAAAGGGCTTAGATTTAGATTAGATAGAAGGAAGAAGTTCTTCAGTGTGGGTGTGGTGAGACACTGGAACAGGTTATCCAGAGGAGTTGTGGGTGCCTCATCATTGGAAGTGTTGATGGCCAGGTTGGATGGGACTTCGAGCAACCTGGTCTAGTGGAAGGTGTCCCTGCCCATGGCAGTGGAGTTGGAACTAGATGACCTTCAACATCTCTTCCAACCCAAACCATTCTGATTCTGTGTGTGTAGATCTCCTCCAGGTTTCAGAGGGCTGACTGCTATTTAAAGTGATAGGAAAGTAAAGGGCAGAATAACCAGCTAACTTGCTGAAGGCATGCCATTGCATTTCCCCAGGGAATACTCCAAAATCCTGCAGGGCAAAGGCTAGGAGTCTTTTTTTAAACTGTATCTCTTTGTTCTGCTGTCTCTAGGCACTATAATCAGATCTGCAGAATGATTTAGAATACTTTTAGGGTGAGAAGAGAATCTTTAGGGAGGAAGAGACAAAATAGTCTGCCCTTTAAAGGGTACTGTAAGTTGGACAATTTTTAAAACCTGATGATTGAAGTCACCAGGCAAGAAGATTTGACTTAAATCTTCCAGTATAAGTCTGTTTCCTTCTCTGTTTTCATTAGCTTACTTAAAAATAAATGTTTGTTGTTGTAGTTGTACTGTAATAACTGCAGGTTTTCCTTCAATGATCATAAACTGAAATTCACAGGTAAATTGGTGTCTTATGTAATGTAAACTACCTGGGTTTAAAAACACCTTTCTCAGTAGTGTACTTCCCTCTACGCTGGCAATGTCCTTCTGCAGATACGGCTGAGCAGGATCACTTGGCCTCCTCCCAGGTTGAAATGGATTGTAAACCAGCTCTTGTCCTTCTGCTGGTAGAAAATGGCTTTGAATGGGATGTTAGCAAGCTGAGTAGTTTATCCCTACCCGAGGAGAAAATGCTGTTTTGTAGTGCATAGCATGATGTTTTCATAACTGTTGTTTTCGGGCTTTCCTTGTAAATATGCTTCTGAAGGGATTTCTGTTGCTCAAGGAGAACAGGGGAGGGGGAAAAAAAATCCACCACTTTTAATACTATTCCTACCTGTACTGTAACAAAAGAATGAACATCCCTCAGAATATCTCTTTGGAGAAGCAGGGGGGACATTGTTACTGTGGGGCAGGCTGGATGGAGTGGGCACTGACCGCTGGGACCGGCACCACACCTCCTGCGCTGCGTGGGGCAGGTGGTGCTGGGCTCACCTATTCTCCATTTAGGCACAGATCCTTCTATGTGGCGACACTGTGTGGCAGGTGTGCATCTGTGCTGGGGAAGATAAGGTAGCTTCTTAAGTTTAAGTTGAGGTAGTGTGTGTTGTGGACAAAGGAAGCACTAGAACAGAGGAGGAACCCAGGCTGAAGCCTGTTTCAGTGTGCTTTAGGGAGATATACTGCTCATTGTACAGCAGGGAGGGTCCTACGGTTGTTCACCAAAGGGCAGTTTTGTGTATTTCTCCCCCCCCACTGCTAGCTCCAAAGTCAACCACACTTCTCAGCAGCACCTGAGGCAGCATCTCAGTGGCCATGTTTCATCCTTTTTCCTGTTTTTATTTTATTTCCTAGAATTCTAGAAGATTTGCATTCACCTACCAGATCTCTACTGCCCATCAGCCTGAAGTCAACTTCACAAGCAGTGACTGGACTGGAAAGAGACAGCAATAAAAGGGAAATACATTATATACACTACTGTACCTAGGTGCCAAGTTGATCTTTTTGTTATGCAGTCTAGGTGCTTTATGATAAAAAGTGGGACTACAGAGACCACTTAGTCCTCTCCTTTACTGCCAGGCAAAATCTGCTTGTCTCATTTCACTCCTGGTACTGCTAGCGTGCAAAAAGTATTTGCCTTCTTCAGTTGAGTTTTGAAAACATCCATGGGTGGAGGCTCTGCCAACTCTCTGGGGATCCTCTTCCAGTGCCTAATTGCTCTTGCAGTACAGAGGGGTGAAGAGGGCTGTAATTTGTATCAACATCTGTCTGCAATTTTACTTGAAGTAACTCTGTGTTTATCACTCTCTTCCTGTTATCTGGTTTTCCTTCCAGTAGTACTGGCATCTCCAGCTTTCCTTTCTGCTTTGCTGCCATCCACTCCATTTATTTTTTTTTTTCTGAAACAACTGTTAATACTCCAGTCTACTGCTTGCTTAGCTGTCAAAATGCATGAACTAGGTTTGTCAATATTTCTCATGGCCAGCTTATGCATGGTGCAGAATAGTTTCCCCTGTCTTTATCCTTTTTTGTTGTGTCCTTTTAAACACAGACAAATTGCTTTGCTGGCCAAAAACCGATTTTCTATATTTGGACCTTGTTGTGTGGGATGTTACATCCTGAGCTAGCTGTTGTGTGTCACTACTGTGAATGTAGTGATTTCAGTGGGGAGTCTGACAGAGGCTGAATTTGCTGCTTTGCCGTGGTTTTGGTAGCAGATAAAGACTGTGCTGCTCTTATGAGCTGGGACCTGACCTCCTGGCCCAGGCAGGATTGGAGCTTCTCTCCTCCCTGCCTGCCCACGCCCGCTGACCTGCCCATTTCCAGGCTCCGGTGGCCGTGCCTCCCGCTGGCCGCGCAGGAGCGCCGGGCATTGCCTGGCAGCTTGCCGTGCTGGTGAGGGCTCAGAGCCTCAGCGTGCCCTCCCGGTGCCTCGGCAGGGCTCTGGGCCTGCTTCACGGGGTGAAGGTTGCTAAAAACAAGCCTGCCTCTGAGCACGCTGACTTTGTGGCCCGTTTCACTGACAATAGACAGGTGGGAGAACTGCAGGGCGTCCTTCGGTGATTTTTGTTCTGCCGATGCGTGCTAATATTTAAGGTGTTTCTCAGTCTTCCTTCTGTCTGAATATTTCTGATCATATTGGAATCACTGCCAGTATCCACTTGTCTTTTGGATTCAATTAGCTTCTCCTTGTGCATCTGAAATAATCCATTTTACTACGTGTGTAGCATTTTGGATTGTGCTTTTTATGTCATGTGTTTACCAAGAGTACAAACTGCCAATCTAAAAAAAATCAACAGAAGATTTAATAGAAGGGAGGGAGGGAGAGACAAAAAAGAGACTTACGACTAAGTGTTCAGAAGAAGTATTTTGTTGGTTCCAGAGCAGCAGCCTCTCTAGAGTCTGGCAAAAAAGTGTGTGTGTGGGTGTCTGTTTGTATGTTTGCATGTATTACTAAGGACATGAGAGGCGATATTTACTGTTACCATTATAGATGCAATATGAATTTATTTATTTATATATTTCACTTTTTTTAGTTAAAAAAAAAAAATCCAACCAAGACACCAACTGGTCCACTTTTTTACAATCTCTACTGATGTACTGACTGTCCTGTTTTCTGTGTGTCTTTACTGAAAAGAAGACAAATAAAGCAACTTTGAACATAAGGCCACATGATTCCTTTCGTTTGTACCACACTGCTTGTGGGCTTTTCTAAATCAGTGAGAGAAGCAGCAAGTACGAGCTCTAACTGCATGATTCGTTCCTTTGGGAAAGACAGTAGTGACCTGATGTATTTTTTAAGCCATATGACCTTTTGAGTTGAATTGTGAAACCACAATAATTTTTGTTTGTCATGGCATCAGCTTGCGTTTTTCTTCTTAAAAGGAGTGATAGTGAGAAAATTTGAACTTGTTGAAACACTGCCATCTCCCTACAGAAGCTGAGAGTCATGGTACTGTGTCCTAAGCCTTGCAACACGCCAGTGAAAGGTAACAGTTTATTGCTGCTCTGAGCTCTGCCGGTTGGTAGAACAGAATTGAATAGGCAGCCATTTCCAGAGGGTTTGAGATTGCAGCATAAATTCCCACTCTTGATTTTTCAGGGAAACAAATGATTGCTACTGCTGGTTTCTGAAGAACTTCCTACGAGATGCTGGCAAGCAGTGCCTGGGAATGTGATGCCCTGAGGACAGCCAGGTCACCTTTCCATGCACAAAGGGAAGGTAGTGAGCTGGCAGCACCGCTGTCCTGAGTATGATGACGGGCAAGCTGTGGTTTTCTCAGGCAGAAGAGCGATTTTTAGTGTGGAGAAGAGCAGCAGGGCAGCTTGCTGTGGCCCAAGAGATCCTGGCAGAGCTGGGTTGAGTGTTGCTTGGCCCACAAGTTGCAAAGACGAGTTGTGCTGGCAGAACAGGGCAGGAGCTAAACAGTGAGAGCTGGGGTGGTTCAAGCTGGGGCTGAGGTACAATAGCAGGGTTGAACGACCTTAGAGAAAGTAGACTGGCCACCCTTAACTTTACAAAAGGTAAACAAACTGCAGAATAGCATGTTTCCTGAGGGAAACCTTAAGGTTGCTGTAAAACTTGTAAAAGGTTGCTTTGCTTTCTTTTTGGCTGACAGCCACCTTCTCAGAACTTTTCAAGATGTTTGGTTTTGGTTTTGAGTCACAGTGAATTGTTCCTACATCTGTGTCCTTTTGTCCCTGGCATGCTCAAGGATGTGATTATTCCTAGTGTTGAATTGTGTTGATATATGGGGCAAGAAGGTAGAATGTCTGCTAGAGATAAAAACTTCCATGCATGGCTGTGGAATGGTGGTGGAAAGAGGGGGTCTTCAAAACCCCAGCATGCAGGGCTGGGTTTCTAGGGAAGAGGGATTTTTAAAAAAAAAAAAAACAAAAAAAACCAAAACAACAACTTCTGGTGGCAGTATCAGGATGACTCTTTGCCTCAGGTGTTTTCTCATTGCCTTGCCACACTGACCATGCAGCCCAAGGTCAGGGCAGCAGCTCCAGCTGCCTCTGAAGTGGTGAATGCATGCTTGAGGTTTTTTTTCCTGTGTCCTTTCCTCATCCTTCACCAATCCATGAATTTTGCCTCTACCTAGCATATTTCCAATTTCCAAATCTGAGAAGTGGACTTTCTGGATGCTTCTGGGTGACTTTTTCCTTGTCATGTTATGCTGTGGCCTGCCTGCTTTACTCCCGTATCACCCAGCTGCTGCTCTACGAACTAAAACGCTGTGCGCTTTGAAAGCTGGCAGCAGCTGTGCTCCAAGGTTGCTGCATAACAAGATGTCAAGGAAGGAAGTGCAGGATTATTTTAGAAGCTAACAGGACTTATGGGGGGAGGGGTCTATTTTATTTTTTCTTCCTTAAAATGGGCTGAAGTTAGCAGCAGAATTAGCATGGGACAAAAATTTGCATCTTAATGACCCATAAAAACTGAAAGATTTCAACTTAAAGGTGAAAACACTTAAATGTCTTTTTCTGAGACCATGTGCAGCGTGCAACATTCACTTTCTGTATATGGGTATCACCTGCTGCACCCTGTCTGGGACCTCGAGCCATTTTTCATTGTAAATATAGTGTTTCTATTTCCACAGCCCTAATCTCATTGACATCCAGCTGGAAACCTCCACGGCCTTCTGCAGGTGTATTTCTTGTACAGTCAGCTGATGGTGAACTGATCATTCTGTGTGCTGGAAGAAAGCTGCTTCATGATGTTTCCAGTCTGTCTGTAAGCTCCTCAGCACTAGTGCTGGGGTGGAAGGTGTGCTTTCTGACATTCAGCAGCTTTCATGTGTCTTCTTCAAAAAAAACTGCCTAGGCAGAGTCTGATGTAGGCTGCCTGCCTTGCCTTAGTAGGAAAACATCTGGGTAGCAAGTTCCTTAGCCAGCCCCCTCCCCACTGCTAAAGCAATTGTGCTGGAGCAAGAGAGGTGATCTGCAGCTTCCACATGCCAGAAGGATCAGTAATCTCTCCCAGGGGCTCTATGTAGGGATAGCTCAAATGAGATAGGGATGACAGGAGCTCAGTGCTTTCATAGAATCACAGAATGTTAGGGGTCGAAAGGAACCTCTGGAGATCATCTAGCCCAACCCCCCTGCCAAAGCAGGTTCCTCTAGATCAGGTTGCACGGGAATGCATCCAGGCAGGTTTTGAAAGTCTCCAGAGACTCAACAGCCTCTTTGGCATCCTGTTCCAGTGCCTGTGAGAGGGAAGTGTGGCTGCCTGGATGGGCTGAACTGGGCAGTAAAGAATAGGATTGCAGACCTGGCTGTGTTAATCTGGGTTTCCTTAAGGAAATGGAGAAGATGGATTTCCTTAATGAATACAGCCTAGTAAATCACTTCTGGAAAACAATATAGCTGGGTATACTAGGCTGACAGAAGGAAGTAGGGTGTTTCCTACTGCTTAACTTGAAATCGGATTTAAGAAGGTCACACCTTGGCAGATGAAGAATGTATCAGGTAGATGGCCTGTTCTGGCAATAGTTAACAAACTATTACTTAGTGTATTTTGGTAAGGAAACACTGTAAGAGACCAACTGATTTATATTTTTTTTTTTCACTCTTAAATAATTTTTTTATTTCAGCTTCTTCCTGATTATGTCCTTCCCTGTTGGGTTTCCTTGACCTCTTGTTCCTCTCAGTCCTGGACGAGCCCCTTCCTGGTCACTCTGTTGTTCTTCATGAAGGGTTTTGCCTGAAGAGTGCTATTTTCTTGCTTATCTGAACACACTTCCCATCTGACTGCTCCCTTTCCCTTCTGATACCCGAGAATTCACAGTGGTCACTCCATCATGCGAAAGTGTTATCATCTCCCTGGGCCATAGTAACCACACTGAAAGTAGCTCCAGTGAAAGCTCATCCTTGTTTCCATGTTTCGAACAAACCCTGAGAGGGCTGGTTGGAACCTGCATGAGAGTAATTGCACTGGGAGAGGTGAGAGAGAACTTGGGTATCTTGCTCTGCCTCCAAATGATATGCCTGGAGTCAAGTAGCTGCTTGCGCATGCTCAGTTCTACTTTTCGCTTGTCTTGACTGCCACAGGTGCAGACATGTGTTGGACATCAGCCCAAAGGACTGCCTGGTGGCCACTGTGCTGTTGCAGCAGGTACTCTGCCCTCCCACCTCCCTCGTGTTCCTAATTCCTCCTCAAACCCCACTATGTTCCTCTTCAGATGAGGAGACGTAAGAAGAGATATATGAAATGCTTTCCCATCTGTGGAAGAATGGGGTTAGAATTCAGAACTAAATGAAGATAAATTCATCAGCTTGACTGGGAGTGATGATACGGTCTCAGAAGAAGTATTCAGGGATATTTTTGTATCAAGCTGTCTAGCGTTTACCGGAACCCGAGATCTATATTTTAGTTTTAGGATTTTTAGGTAGTTTGTTGCAATGATATTTTTGATAAGAGTAGGAGAGCTGTTGACCAGGGTTCTCCTGTAGTCAACAGCTCCTTTCTCCCCCTGCCCCCATCACTTCCACCTCAATGAAGCCTTCCAGCTGAGAATCTTACCTTCTGAAGTGATTTGGGCACCTGAGAGGCAACTTGTGGTAATAACCATGAGATCCTTTTACCATCTGCTTCACTCGAAAGAAAAATTGTTACTCTGCCCATGTTGACCGGCCACATTTTGGTTTAACTGCCTAGCAGAAGTGTTCAAAAGGGGTCAGACTGGCCGCTTGAGAGATTGCCTAACAGGAAGTGGAGAAGTTGAGATTTTTGAGCAGGCTGGCCACTTCTGCAGCAAAACTTGTGTTTTCACTGGAAGCGCAGAAATCCCTGTGCCAGGGAGGAGTAACAACACAAGTTCATGTGATGCACACAGGAGGTGGTTGATGGTCTACTAAGAGTGAGGAACACTGAGGGGAAGCCTCTCTGGTCTGGTTCTTTCCCCTCTGAGTCGGTAAGGGAGCACAGGCAGTGTGAAGCCCTGTGGCTGAGCTACAGCGTCAGACTGCAGGAGTTACTCAGCGTGGCGTTGTCTAACACTGTCCCCTTGTGTATAACCTTGTGAAGAGGAACCTAAGGAGGCCACTCAGGGTTCACGGTTCTGCCGTGATCTCCCAGTTGCGCTTCTGATTGATTTTTGGGACTGTGAAGTGTTTATTTTTTGAATGCCCCCCTGGCCTTAGCTGTTCAGGTTCACATGAGATCTGGACTCAGTTTTCAGACACAGTGCTGTGCAGGCCAGATTTGGGTGAGAAACTTTAATCTGATGTTGGATTTTGAAAAGGCAAAACTTTCTCCTAGGAGACAAATGTGATGCCTAACAGTCCATGGAAAGAGATGATTATTTTTTGGCATATAAGCAGCATTCCCGTCTATGGGAAAATCTCTCCATTCCCACAGGAATAGAAACTGTCTTTGCTAGCCAACCCAGATGGTTTCCCTCTTCCTTCTGACACAGTGTTGCATGTTGATCTAGCCAATGTAAAGAACCTAGGGGTAAAATTAGCCCTAGAAAGCAGTATGGACACCTCAGCATCTAGAAAAATTGTTACACTGAAAGTAATAGGAATGAGAAATAGGAATGAGGAAGCCAGAACCTGACGTAGTGTAAGCAGCTAACTGGATCCACTAGAATGGATTTCTGCTTTCCTGAAAGCACTCAGGACACTTTCTCATTGTGTTTAAACTGAGATTCCTAACTGCGGAAAAGTCTTCCTTCCTCAAGGTTTTCTCTATTAGTTGAAAGGTCAGTATTCTGATATAAGGGAGATATTCCCAGAAATGGCACAATTGTTTTTCCTGGGCTTACAACCTTTTTATAAACCTGAAAATTTGGGGGGTTAAATGGTAAACAATAGGCATGAACTTATTTACTATCAGCCTAATTTGTATTATGTGGGTAATATGACAAATTATTCAACATGAGCTGTAAATCCCCTGCTCAGTGGTTTTACATCACTCTTGGGATAGCGCAAGCTGACTTAATTGAATATCCTTGCTTAATTTCCTTACCCTGCATACAGAACGGCTGTTGGGATGGTGTGTGTATAACCCATTCCATTACAGAGCAGGTTTAAGCAGATACAGCTTCCATAAAGGTATGTGACTCATACATGTAACTGTATGTGTATCAGTATACATATGTTAGTCTTTCCAAAAATATTTGGGAGAGAGTTTTGAGCTATCTTTAGAATTTACAAGGATTTATATCCTTGGCAGAAAATAATCAGACAGGGGCTCTTTCTCAAAAAGGAAATGTCCCTGCACAGGCATTTAGGAGAAATGAGGCTATTGAAGGAGCCCTTTCCCAAAACACTGTCTTAGTTTAGGTATTGTATGATTTAGAAGTTTCCAGATCATTCTTCTCTGCAGGCATACATATATGGAGTGTATTGTATTTTAAAAATAAAGAATTTTTATTCATCTAGTCACAGTGTAAATAATGTTAAGTCAAAACCATAAAATATTACTTCACCGTCTTTACTGCCAGAAGTTTTGCTACCAAAAATAAGACAAATATAAACAATTTTTTTTTTTTTTTTTTTTTGCCTTTCCCACTGAAGTTATGGAAGTTACCTTCAGTGAAAGAAGTAAATATTTTATGAGAGGATTATTTCAAAGTTTAATAAGTCTTTAACTTAAAAATGTTACATAATGTTTTATTTTAACTTTATATGTTACTATGAAGATGTTTTTCTTGTTAAGGAATAGATAACTTGTGAACAACACTAATTAACATAAAATTCTGCATCTTCTGACTGATTTGCTGCTCTGGTTGGAGATAGAGGAGGGAAAAAGAGAGCAGTGATTAGGACGTACAACAAACCAAATAAGTTATGCTGAGACTTTAGGTAGATGTTGGATTTTTTTTTTAATGAGTCTCCTTTCTCAGTGACATTTTCAAACTAGTAACTATTTGGAAATGGAGTTGCCTCGCTTTCTCTTACATTGCATGAAGAGCAGTCATCTTAAAGGAAGAGCTGAGAACAACCTCCACACTACTCTGTCCATGTCTTCAGAGCACTGAGACAGACGATGGTGGAGCCAGTCCCCCCAGGCAGAGGAGAGACCCTGAACCTTCCCTGTACAACATGGGGTGCCGTCAACGCTGGGCTGTAGGGCAGAAGAGGAACTACAGCAAGCAGCAGACGCAGTGACAGGAATTATGGAGGATTACAGGGAACAGTCTAACCTTGTGAAGAGGAACTTAAGGAGGCCATCTCCTTATGTGATGGAGAGGGTTTTGAGAGGAGTACAAGTCAGAAACCAGGTGCACTTTGAGGTAGAGTAGAAGAGCCCCTCTCGCTGGAGAGCCTACGCTTGCAGAAACCTGACTGGAGCCTTCTCCAGATTTTTTGCTGCCTGTGTGAACTCTCCCGTTTCCAGGGGAATTGCTGATACATAATGCTGCTGGTTTTGATGAATGGCCTCTGTACTAAGAACACAATCAGACCCATGCACATTTCATGTTTACAAGATGACCTCTGTTGATATGACTATTTCTGGATAATAGGGTCAAATAGAAATATGTGTAAATACAGATGTTAGTTTTCATTCTTGCAGAAATCTTTAAGGAGTACACCAGTTTCCCTCTTGGGGCACATGTAGTCATGTTTTACCCTCTAAGACATACATACATATGTACATACAATTAGTACTTGAAGTGCTGGGGTTTGAACCCTGAGCCCTGAATTAAGGTTGACATATGTGTGATTCCCACAGCCCTTCATAAAGAGGGGGTGAGTTTGCCTTATAGCTTCCCCCCAGGGTGCGGCCGGCCCTGCAGGGAGAGCCATGAGGGAAATGAGCCCCAGGGGTCCCGCACTGAGTGAACAAAGGTCAGGTGTCCCTGCTTGGGGATAAGAGCTGGGACCACTGGCAGGGAGTCAGGAGTGTCTGTCTGTGGAGGGCACTCCACAGAGCTTCCTGGTTCAGGGCAGACCTCCTGACTCTCCCTGGAGCTGGGCCCTGGTCTGTTTAGGCCTTTGCGAACGCGGGTCGATCGGGTGAGAGTTGCCATGTGGGCACCTTTTTCTCATGTGTTTAACTGGCTGGGCTGGCTGTTTCCCATGCCAACTGTGGGCAACCTCGGTTCTCTGTTTGTACCACCTGTTGTGGGCCGAGTCGTGTCGTTTGTGGGATCATTGGGGGTGGCGTCGATCATGTACGAGCTTGTTGACCTGTCTGTACCCCGGCGGTCATTCGTATAGTAACATTTCTGTCTACAATACAGTCTGCATATTGGTTCATCTCCCTGCTGGTGTTATCATTTTTGTTGGGCCTGGTCATTGGCAAAACAGTACTTAACTTTCTGTGCAATTTGCTGACTTCTGTGACATGATCCTGAGATGACTGCAGCTTTGAAGCTACTCTCAGTAGCCCTTTTCCCTAGACAATATCTTGTACTGAAAAGCAGGATGACTTTTAAATTCAAAAACGTGGGTTTTGGTTAATACTGAAATGAAGAATCTTCAGCTTCTAGAAGAAGAAAACTGAGGTGACAGAAAAAAAAAAAAAAAAGTCCTGCGTACATCTTGTTCCCACTTTATGGTGTCTGCAGGCAGGTCCTTGTTTCCGGGTTTGATTTCAGGCAACTGTGGTTTTCTACCTTGCATCAGATTTTGCACAGTACTTTCTAGCAGCTCCTTATCTGCTTTCAGCTGCTTATGGTGCTTTCCTTAGGGGATGCAAGCCCTGGACTCTTCACTGGGATTCTCCTCCTACATAACAACTTCTAGGCTGGAGCTTTCTTTTCTAGAACAGATGTAGTTGCCTCCAAGAAAAAGAGGACTTCTTCCCAAGTGTTAACTTGAACCAATCACACCCTTTCTTCTCTAATCCACCAAGTATTTAGACCTAGTGGAAGACACATCTGCATGGCATGGGACCATCTTAAAGGACTCCAAATAAGCAGCTACTGAAGTACAGCTACCTTTGTGCCACACAGCAGCTCTCTGTGTGTGCAGTGAGTCCAGGTTCTCCAGGATATCTTGTCTTCTAGGAGGAAAATGTGTGATTTTACTACATATCAGAGATTTTAATCTTTCCTTACAGGCACTGATTCTTCTGTGAAGAAAAGATTTGAATGCAGAAGATATCAGTACTGTCAGTCTCCCTATAGAAGAGGGAGACATGACATAACTCAGGTGTGTAAACCCAGTGGGTTTAGGCTGGAAAAAATCTTTGGGTATTAATACGGAGATCTAGCTCTTCCTTCTTATGTTATTCATGATATATATGATTGAAGCAGTGTAGTACATAAAAAAGAAAGTACCAAGAATGATGCTTCTCTGCTCTAACTTGGAAGAGAAATTATTTTGTCCCATTGGGGTAGGAATCAAAATATTTCACTGAATCCTAATTTTGACTATTTTTTCTTTCTGCTCCATAGTCTCCAGAGAATGAGATACCATCAACTCCTTGACTCTCCCACATCCTGAGAAAGTTCAGACTACTTTCTTCACAGCTTGTCTTTTCCTTTCCCAAACACTTGTGCAGGAAGAGGCGAGACCCACTAGTTTGCCTTTCTGCCTGTGAGCAATGTTGTTATCTAGTGACTCAGTCCTGAGGGGGAGGATAAACGCTTTTAGACTTGTAGCAAAACTTTCTAACTTTTTAACTCCCATCCTTTGTTTTTTCTAAACATTTCTGGTGGCTACCACTGATTTCCTATAAGCAGAGCATTGCGGAAAAGAGGACAAAAGACATACACGTCAGGTTGGGTTGGTTTGCTGGGATATTTTCTTATTTTATCAGCCTTCACTGCCTGAGACCTGGGAACATGTCTGAAAGTTGCCAGGATCAGAGTGTGCAGCTCTGATTTTTAGTCACAAGGAATTATTAGGAGGGCAAGGGAAGTGAAAGCCAAAGTGAGTTGTTGGTATAGCTAGGATAGGAGTATGTATGGTAACCTTAATGTTGCAGGTTCACAGGTTTTCTCTGTCTTTCTCATCTTGTATCTCCTCTGTTCTTGTATCTTAACTTTTCTCACTACTGATATGCTTGCCTCTTTTTTCTTTTTTCTGGTGTCATGTTTTGTTTGCCCTTTTGTTCACTTGCCTTTGTAACCTGTTGCGCACAAAAGTTATACGTAGTGCAATGGAAATAACTGAACGATGCATATTTTAGCTGCCTGTTGATTGCATACATTTTGGCAGTACTGACAGGATGCCCATAGATGGCATCTTTATGGGCAGATTTCACACTGGTGCGATTGTGAATGGAAAAGTTTGGGTTTGGCTGAAGAGGGGTGTGGAGACATGGCATCAGACCTTCCTCTGACCTTTATTTTCAGCCATGGACAAACATGTTGTGAAGGAGCGATTAGTTCAGTATGTGCCACTGATTTTGTTAAGTATTGACTAACCCTTTAGATAAGAATATTATTTTTTTTTAAAGTGAGTAAAAAAAAAAAAAAAAAAAATTATAACTAAAAGGCCTGAAAGTGTGAGATAATCCACATTTTTCCAGAACCTGTGTGATGAAAAGATAGTTTTAAAGGAAACTATTGCAGACTGTACATCCTGGTATTTCACAGGAGACTTTTTATCTGAGTGACTCAGATCCCATCAGAGAAAAAATCATGCCAGCACTTATTCTTTCCGCTGTTAGTATCTTAAAGTATTCCACTTCCAGATCTGAGAAGCTCTGATTAAATGTCATAAACTAACTTTCCTTGTTATTTTTTCCAGTGGTTATTTTTTCCGTATTGAGGCTCATTCTGGGAAATGATTAATGATAGAAAACCAATTAATTTTCTAAAAGATAATGGAAATATTTCCAGAGATCTAGTATAGTATCACATTGTGCTTTTGCTTCTTTAAACGCAGCTATGCTGAAGTCCTGGAGCAGCAGTGATGCAGTGTGTACTCCCTAACTTATGTCATCTACTTAACTTATGTCAACTTACATATGTCCTGGGCTGCCTCTGAACAGACTGTATATTAGCAACCAACGTTGAACTCCTCTTTCAAGGGATTATGGATCAGTTATATGTTAGTCACTTCCCTATCCTCATAAGAAGCTCCTGCACAGAGGAAGGCTGAGGAATTCCTGGACTTATGCAAAGTCTTTTGAAGGGCGAGTTTGATGATGCATTGTTAGAGCCCACAAAGGAGGGAGAGATGCAAAGGGAGTGTTAGGTATATGGTGACAATGTCATGACAAGCCATGGTTGCCAGTCAAGGCTAAACGGTCATCTACTTGGGTCAGTGGTAGCCTCCCAGAATGTTTTTGATGAGAGCTAACACTGAACTAAGCACACTACTTGGCTTTACTTGTTGATATAAAACATGAGATGTTTTATGCATTCATATTAAATACTATTATCATATTGCTCAAGGTCACATTGTGATGTTTGAATCTTGTCCTGCCAGCCTACAGGAAGTTCTTTTTTTACAACAGTTGATTAAAATACCAGTCCTTGTGTTTTGTGCTCTTGTTCACCAAAATGCATATTTTAATCTGAAATTATTGTAGACTCACGCATGCAGTGTTAGAAATAAACAGAATGAACTGGAAACGCTGGTCTGTTCCCAGAGCTTGATGTCACTGACATTAGTGAGATGTGGTGGGATGAGTCCCACAGTTGGAGTGATGGGATGGAGGGCAACTGGCTGTTCAGGAGGAACAGGCAGGGCAGATGGGGCGGAGGAGCTGCACTGTGTGTAAGGAAGAGGTTTGACTGTACAGTTTTTACAGTTAGGGGCTGTGTTTGAGAGCTGCTGGGTGAGGATTAGGGGGATGGAAAACAAAGCGGATGTTGTAGCAGATGTCTACTATTGATAACCCAGCTGGAATGGTAGCACTGATGGAGGCTATCTATAGGCAAACAGGAAAAATCTCTGCATCAGTAGCCCTTGTCCTTATGGGAGATTTCAGATTCCCAGCCATCAACCAGGAATACCATACTGCTGTGACAAGCTTGCCAGAGACACCTTTTTGTCACAGTGAGCCAGCTAGGAAAGATGACCCCCTAGACTTATCTGTGAACAGAGGAAGACTTGTGCGGGATGCGATGGTAGCTGACTGTCTTGGCCAAAAAGATCATGAAATAGTTGTGTTTAAAATTGTCAGTGTAATGAGAGAAAAAGAACAGCAGAGTTGCTACCCTGGACTTCAAGAGAGCAAGCCTTAAGCTATTCAGGGAGCTATTTAGCAGAGTGCCTTGGGAATCTGCTTTTGAGGGCTTGGGGGTTCCTGATTGCTGTTCTGATTTTAGAGAATCACGTTTTAGAAGCACGAGAGCAGACAGTTGCACAATGTCTTAAGTCAAATAAGCAGGGCAGGAGACCAGCTTCGCTGAACAGGCATCTTCTTATCAAACCCAAGAGGAAAAAGAAATTGTGTGATTTCTGGAAGCAAGGTCAGGCTTCACAAGAAGGTTACAGAGCAGTGGTTTGCATATACAGGGAGAAGACATGTAATACCAAAGCTGGACTAGAGTTGAAATGGGTCAGTGTTGTGCCAGACAATAAGAAAGGCTTTTTTATCTACATTAATAGAAAGAGGAGATCTAACAAACGCATTGGACAGATACTTGTTGAAGATGGTCACCTGGCAAATAGGCATGAAGAAAGAGGGAAGGTATTGGGTAATGTGTTTTGGTTTCTTTTTCCTCAGACTTTAATAATATTGATAGAGCTTGTGTTGCCCAGTCATCCAAGTTGGAGGACTGTGACTGTGAGAACAGTGACTTCCCATTTGTGAACACTGAAACTGTGAGAAACCAGTTGCACCAATTTTCCTAAGTCTGTGTGGCTTGATGGGGTTCATCCCAGAGTACTGAGGGAGGTAGCAGATCTTATGGCAGAAACCCTCTCAATTATCTATCAAAGGTCTTGGGAGTCTGTGGAGGTTGCCAACTGACTGGAAGCTGGCCGGCATTATTCCAGTTTACAAGAAGGGCATGAGGGAAGACCCAGGAAACTAGACCTTTTGGTCTAACTTCAGTACTTGGAAAAATTATGGAGAAAAACATACTGGGTGCTGTTAAAAGACACTTTATAGAACAACACAATTATCAGGTGCAGTCAGCATGGGTTCACAAAGGTAAAGTCCTGTCAAACTAATTTTATATCCTTCTATGATGAGGTCACATGCCTAGTGGATGAAAGCAAGGCAGTGGATGTAGTTTTTCTGGATTTTAGTAAAGGTTTTGATGCTGTCCCTCATAGCACCCTTTGGAACAAGCTGTCCAGCTGTGAGATGAGCATGTATACGGCACACTGAATGAAGACCTGGCTTAACAGCAGGGTTCAAAAGGTTGTAGTGAAAGGAGTTGCTTCAGGCTGATGACAGGTCACCAGTGGTGTTCTTCAAGGCTCAGTTCTAGGGCCAGTTCTATTTAATATATTAATCAATGATCTAGGTGCAGAACTTGAATGCATCATTAGCAATTTTATTGATAATACCAAGCTGGCAAGTGCTTTTGACTCTCTTGAACGACAAGAAGCTATACAGAGGGATCTAGATAAATTGGAGCATTGGGCAATGATTAATGGGATGAAATTGGGTAGGTCCAAATGCCTGATTCTGCACCTGGTACAGAATAACAATGGACACAAGTACAAACTGGGAGAGGATTGACTGCAGAGCAGCCCTGCTGAAAGGGATCTGGGTGGGCTGGTTGACAGCAGGCTCAATATGAGTCAGCAGCGTGGTTTTGCACCTAAGAGGGCGAACCACATCCTGGGGTATGTCAAACCGTACAACCAGCCGATGAAAAAAGATTATTATCCCCCTTGTGTTTGTTGGTGCAGCCTCACCTTGAGTGCCATGTGTAGCTCTGGGCATCACAAGGTAATAAGAACATTCAGGGACTTGCACATGTCCAAAGGAGGGCAGCTAAGCTAGTGAAAGGGCTGGAAGGAATGTCCTATGAGGAGCAGCTAAGGACTTTGAGTCCATCTAGTTTGGAAACAAGGAGGCTGAGGGGTGACCTCATTGTTCTCTACAGCTTCCTGAGGAAGGGAAATGGAGAGTGAGGTGCTGATCTCTTCTCCCTGGTATCCAGTGATAGGACACATGGGAATGATTTAAAATACCAGGAGAGGTTTAGACTCATATTAGGAAGCATTTCTTTACCAAGAAGGTGGTCAAACACTGGAAAAGGCCTCCTAGAGAGGTGGTAGATGCCCCAAGCCTGTCAGTGTTGAAAAGGCACTTGGGCAATGCCCTTAATAACATGCTTTAACTTTTGGTTAGCCCTGAACTGATCAGGCAGTTGGACTAGATCTTTGTAGATCCTTTCTAACTGAACTGTCCTGTTCTGTTGTATTCTTTTCTCTCCAGGAAGTTATTTCACATCCATATCCCCAAAGGAGGTTACTGTCTACTCTGGGCAGCAGTATTCTGTCCTCCTTCAGTAAAAATGACAAGCCTCCATAAATATCTGGCTGATATTCTTAAAATGATATTCCAGGAAAGATTCTTAAATCAATAGTTAATAGTAACAGATGATGGATAACAGGATTATACCCTTTTGTAAATAGAAATTACAAAATGGTAGCATGAAAAACCTATGCATGTAATCAATTTGGCCTCCTTGGGCGTGCGAATGAGCATAGTCTCAACCTACATATCCCCTATGGGGCTCTGCCTCATTCAGTGACTAGGACAGACAGCACTCATCTATTTCAGTGGTTCAAGATTTGGTTTTCAGTAATTTTCATTGCTCTAAGTGCCCTGTCTCAGTGCTTCAGAGGCCCATAATTTCCTGTCCCCTCTTCTTCCCTCTTGAGGAAGAGGAGGACAGGGATGTGCAGAGCCCTCTGGAGCTGTAGGGATGCCTGGACAGTGGGTGTTGTGCCTTGGTGGAGAGCCAGGCTGAGGGCTCAGGAAGTGAGTAATGTGCAGTCAGATTGAAAGGGCTTCCTATCTTTGTCTTCTCTTTCTTTAAGAAATACGTCCTCATGGAACAAGACAATGATTCTACCATGATGCAGTCATAAAGATGGCAGAAGATTTATCTACTTACCATAAAACCTCTATTTATCCTATCCTTTCAAGGTTTTATTCATTTCTTAACCAAGGCAACCACTTCTAAAACAGCATCTGATATGGAAACAGGCTAGCTGATTTCCAGTAGATATAAAAAAAAATCCATGCATGAGTTAAAACAGCATTTTCAAATGAAATAATACCCCCCCCCCTATTAAAATAGACAGGAAATGAAATCTTGCAGAAATTATTTTTTAATTCTTTGTTAAATCAAAACAATCTGGCAGAAAAAAAATGGTATTTTTCATCACTTTTTTTTTAAGATTTCTGTCAACTTTTTAAGAGAACTTATGAGGAGATAAATTCTGTAATGATTTCCTGTGGGAAAAAATAAAGCTATCATTTATGATGGCTGCATTAAATATTACAGGTACATACCACTGACCTAAGCAGCAGTGTAAATATCTCTCCCATCTGAGGTATTCCAGAGGGCACTATTTCCTGGATAGAGCTGCCAAATACCTCTTTGGTTTCTTTAGACAAAAATGGTGTTCTCATACAGCTGAAACTCCTGAAGATTTTTTCAGAATGTTTTTTTTTTTTTTTCTTCCTCCCCAAAGCGGTTGGACCCAGTTTGGCACATTGTCAGCCCAAATCTCAGTGTTCAATTCCAGGGGGTGGTGTGTAGCTGTGCGCTGGCTGTGCCCAGCTAGATCCCTGCCTGCCTTGCCAGGGTCAGCTGCCCTTCCACACCCCCTCCTCTTTCTGTGTCTGTTGGCAGAGACTGTGACTGTGGTTTAGACATAGTAAAGCAATTATGAGGTGACACAGACACCTACGTGGCTGGGAAAACTATAGAGTATTGCTTTCTGTGTGCCATATCTTGAATGTAGTCCCTCATCCGTTACACATATAACCTTCCTGCTAGGAACAAAATTATATTTATAATAAACTTAGAGAAAACAAAGATGAGGTGGCAGCAGAAAAATATTTTCTCAAAAGGAAGTACATTAAAACCTCTATTTAGCACTTAAAAAGTTGCACTGTGCCTGCTCATTATTCAAAAAAAAACCCCAAAACCCAACCATCTTTGCAAGCTCTGGACTGTCTCACAAGAAACTAATGATGTTTATTTCTTCCTATCACAGTCTTTCCGCTCTGGGGAGGGCCACAGTGCTGTCACCATTTGTAAGAGGAAAAGCAGAACTTTGTCTTTCAAATTGTTTTCCTTGGAAAATCTGCCAGTATTTTCCTTGCCTCCCATCACCCACACTCTGCTCTGACACTACCTGCAGCGTATTGTCAATGTAGGCAGCTTCATTTGTGGGTTTCATTTGGGTTTCCCCTCAATGAGTTTGGAGGAAATAAAAACTTGTGCTGGAGCTGTGTGACAGATAAGGTAACCCAGTGAGAGTTCTTGAGTCTTCCTGTGATCTGGGCATTGCCTGAGGCGGCTACATGAAACAAACACCACTGCTTTTGCTTCCTAACAGCCCGCAGGCCCCAGCTAGTGGAGCCCAAATCTTGCATGTGTGGATGGGGAGCGAGTATTTGTAGCTTCGCTGATGGCACAAGTCGTCTCTATGTGAATTTTTCTGACTGTCTGCCACCTTTGGTCTTCGGGGATGCAAACATCTCAGTTGCCCTCACCAGTTACTGAAGCTCTACAAGAAGACTAAATAGTCATAGGTCACAGTATTCTCTCAGTATATGTGATCTGCTCCATGGCATCAAATGGTTCCTCTAATGGAGGCGTGGTTATAGTAGTGGTGTTGAAGTGGTGGTGGGAGTACGTAGGAATTTACATTCTGTGTACTTCAAAAGTAGGAGCTGTCTCAAAACGCTGCCTGTAAGAATACACAATCTTTAAATCAAGTCTGTCTACCTGCATTTAAGTAGCAGAGTAACCTACTAGAGAGTGTGTCTAGCTCTTTGGAAAGTCAAAGCAAAGCAAAAACAGTTAAAATTTAAAGATAATCTAATCCTATGTCACTAGTAATCAAAGGTACACATGCTGGTAATATAGCCCTTGTTCTGGAAAAATGGTAGCTAGCAAAAGGGTATTTATTCATAGAAAAGGAAACTGCTAGGGAGTTTAACTTTAGACACTTTGCCAAAATTTTCAAGATCAAATGGACAGTTTTCCTCCCTTATATCTGGGCAAATTACAGTTCTCTGTGGCCCTGTAATAGATTATGTTTGGCTTCTGTTCTTCGGGAGATAAGTGATAGCTTAAGTGCAATAACTGTGTTTTCTGGTATGGGAAGCTGTACTTTGTGTGCCTTGCTGGGATGGCCCTTTGGGTAAGGCATTTTATAAAGATCAGAATAGTAAGTGCGGGGAGGAATTTTTCACACTGCAGTCCTCCTCAGCTCAGCTACTGATCCCAAGTGCACACTGTCCACCACAGGCTTAGCTGCTCTTCCTGTGCTTGCACTGATCTGCTGGATGGATCTTGAGTAAATTCTCTTTCTTTCTTCCTCGTCCTTTCTCCATTTTGGTAATTTACGAAAGAGGGATTATGCTAAACAGCTGACCTGGAGTTCCTCTGATTTCATGGATGTTGCTTTCTGATGGTTCTTCAAGGAGCCCTGCCTTTGGCTGAGGAAGAAGTGGAGAAGCAATAGTTCAGGATTTAGTCTTTGCTTTTTCTTTACTCTCTACAGTGATGCTTGATGAGTGTTTCTAACAGTTATCTTTCAATGACTTGAATAGAACTGCTCTAACAGTAAATCACACCAGGGGATTTTAACATCTCTGCCCCCACATACTTTTAAGGAGTTTTCTTTTTCCATGATGGAAGGAGGTTAACTACAGTTCTAACAGCCTACATGGTATGTCTGCTCTCCTCAAATGCTCTCTGCATGAAACTATAAAAATAGTCTTTTCTTCTGTTATTAATTTTTTCCTTTTGGATCATCTAACAAGAGCCCTCAGAAAGTGCTTATCCCAGAATATGGTTGGGACAAGCTGTAACCAGATTGTTTTTCTGTGCAGCAGAAGAAAAAGCTGTGATTCCATCTCTTGACACAACTAATGTTTGTACTTGCTATATCTGATATGAAAATTAATGTCAGACCCACTCTGCTTTTCCTTGTTTAAAAATCCATAACCTCTCTTTAGGTGCTACAGGGATCAGACAAAACCTATGGGTGATCTGAGGTTTTTTGCTCATACAAATCCTTGTTTTCCCTTTGCTGCCACCTTCATCTTAAGGGGGGGGAGAAGGCAAATCTATCCTCTTGCAGTGCAGAGGAGTGCGCTCCAGCTCACGCTCTGGGACCTTCCCTTTGCCCATCACGCTCATTGCTCTGTGCTCCTGGGATTAACCTTGAAGCTTTAGTTGCTTCTGCTCGTTTGTGTCCAAAGGGCTAAGATGGGTACTTGCTGCCATGGATTGTGGTAGCATTGCTTCCTGCTCAGTTCTTTTACCCATTGCTGCAGCAGGATACCCACAAATAAATGTGGATTGAGGGTCTTCGGTCCTAGATGTAGACCCAATGGATCAAACTCAGACCCAGCAGACAGATCAGGTGAGCAGGTCTCATTTTTAGACTCTCCTTAATTGGTCCAGGTGGATGTTCTTTACTGCAGTTGGAAAGGAGGCTTGTGGATGGTGGAAAATAAGTGTACAACAGCCGATCAAAGGAAGTTGTGGTCTTTGCGGTGAAGTTCATAGCGAAGTCATCAAGACAGAGACAAAACTGGATGGGAGCAGAAAGTGCAGAAAAATTTAATTTGGAAGAAACATGTTATTTTAAGAAAATCAGAAGAAGTAAATTATTTCAGCAGTTAATTTGGGACAGCCAAGAAGAATTAAGCCCTGCAGATGAGGCAGGTTAGGGGTGGGGATTGGGACCTGTGGCAGTCAGAGAGTCACCCAAACGAAAGACGTTCAGTTCCCTGACGTGGTTTCATACAGCCAGGCAGAGCCAGGGCAGGGACGGGAAAGGGGCAGCTTTCATCAAGAAAGACAGGAGGTGGCAAAGATAATGTTAAGAAGAATCTTGCTCTGTTTCTGTTTGGAATGTAATTTTTTGGATGATGCAGTCTTTCATTGACACCTAAATAATTAAAAAGCATAGACTTAGAGAAAAGAATTGAAGTGGAATAAATATTGTAAAATGGATTTGGTGTTCTTTGTCTAAACAAATTACTATTGTCTTGGCCAGAAATGCACATAAAAATTATACCCCAGCTGGTAGTGCTGAAAGCTGCTTAGAGTAAATCTGTTTAGCCCTGGAATTTCAACAGTTTTTGTGGAATTCTCTCTCCAGACACATCAGACTTGAAGAAGGAGCAGAAGGGTAAGCAGTTAAGGATATAATTTAAGGTGTGAGGGGTTTGTTTTATTCTTAATCAATGAAAACCACTTTTGGCTGGTGGCATGTCATCCTGTCTTCTAAAGAACTGCAGAAAAGCCCCTGCTCTTCCCTAAAACGAACAGGCTCTGTTCACGTACCACCACTGTGCCACAGTTCAATGGCACTGCAAAACAGGTGCCATGTCTTCTTTCAGCACTGTAAAATACCAAAGCAATACCAAAGAACTCTCAAAATATCTCACACACACACCCAAACACCCACACACACCCCCAAAAAAAAAGGGGAGGGGGGAGAAGAAGGAAAAAATATATTTAATTTGAGGCTTGTTGAGTGTGGAGGAGTTGTTTCTGCGTCCTGACACACTCAGTGAATTTAGGAGGGCTGGTCCGCAGGCCTGGGGGCCAGGAAGGGCGTGGTGAAATCAGGGGTCCTGGTCGCCAGGGAGGAAGGCTCAGCTGGTGCTCAATCCCAGCCTTTGCCTGCCATCTAGTGGTCTCTCAAAACAGTACTTTGGTAGCCGAATCTTACCTGCGTTGAAAAGCTTGGCAGGAGAGAGGAAGGCTGCTGTGTGCTCAGGGGGGAGCAGGGTGAGAGGCTGTAAGCGTTCTGCCCCCGCGCAGCCGAGCGAACGCGGGGCTCCCGCACCCTCCCGTCCGCCTCCCTCTGCCCTTTCTTCTTCCTTCTCTTCAGAAGGTGATCAAGTGGCAGAGGTTTGGGTCACTCATTCTAACCTTGTCTAGGCTGGAAAGGGCTTCAAAGTTTTATCTTTGGTGGTTGCTGCATAACTGAGACAGGGCTTTGCCAGCACCGGAGTGGAGTATGATGATATCACAGTATTGTTTTTTTTGTCCTTGGTGTTATTGCACTGGGTGGACAAAAATCCTTCCATGGATCTCCAGCACCCTTCTGTGGTCAGAATGGCCACAGGTGTGCTCCCAACATTGCTATTGGCCGTTGCCCCATAGCAACGAGTAAATGAAATACTGGGAAATAATTCCCTGGTGAAGGCAACCCCCCCCTTTGGCCTTCCTTAATATTTGACATGCATTCCCTCAATAGCTTCCATTCTTTTTGTGAGACTTTACTCTCAATTAACTATTTGGGAATAACTATTAGATTAGGATGGTGAACTCAGATGCTGATGTCTGTTGTAAGAGGGAATGTGGCTTGCAAATGCAGCTGAGTGTGTTGGTCTGACAGTTCAGTCATTCTTATTTACTCACTCATGGGAAATATGAAAGTTGTTCTTTATGTACATTTTTGATATGATGAATAGATTTCAAGTGTATTATGTTTTCCCAGGAAGGACTTTGAGTTGCATTCAGCTTTTTACACAGGCAGTGGCCCTACAGTTGTGGCACAATAGACACTGTATATACTGAGAGTAGTCTGAACGAGATCTAACCTTCAGGGTATTGTTTTTGCAAGCAGGTTCAGATTATCAGGGATTTTAGGAAAACCATTGCCCAGAAAAATTAGGATGCTTTAACACATTTGTCCAAAATTTCCATATGCATAGAAAATGAAAGACAATCATGTGCTTTACAAGTCTGATGCTTTCCATTTTACCCTTCATGGTAATGAGATAAAGTAAAAGCAGGAGATTGCTTTGTCTTTTTTATATATATCCTTTCTCATGCCCCACCCCAGAGAAACTAGAGCCTATCTAACAGCAGTGGAGTGGGATGGCAGGTAGTTTCCCTGCCTGTCTTGGGGTACAGCGAGGCCAGGGGCTCCCTGAAGCAGCAGGGATGGGTCTGGCAGCCAGGACCTGTCTCACCCCACAGGCCAGGAGCAGGGCAGCCAGGGGACACTGGCAGCAGCCCCAGCCCTGGCCATCAGGCACCTTCCTGGGGATGGAGATCGAACATCAGGTCTTGAGTGAGGACTGCTACCTAACTGTTCAAGCCACAGGTGACTGATGCACCCTGCAGGACATGAAGAAGGTGTGCATTAGTGTGGCCAGAATGAGAGTGCCTTGGCTGTGGTCCTAGCAGCAGGTAGTCTTGATGGGTTAAATTTATGTTCCTTGCCCTTTTTTTTTCAGAGAGGTGTTGTAGTTTCAGACCAAGGGGACAAGAGCCTTCTCCCTATTGCATACCAAGTGTCCATGGTGGCTGTGGCTGCTGCTGTGTCCAGCCAGGCAGTTCAGCCTCCCCAGCAGACGTGATCCTTCCCTAACTGTGCTTCTGTGGTGAGGGTTCTCACCCTGTATATCTAGGGGCATGTTTGCCAAATAGCCTTTGCAGCCTTTATCTACGTTTTCAAAAGATCTAAACTAGCTTCTCTTTCTGGTCTGTCTTCAGGACATGTAAGTGAGATGTCAAAGCACATGACTCGAGCACCTTTGGACAGGATGGGGTTTGCAAGGAACTCCTGCGGTACCAAACCACAGAGCAATGAGCTAGGCTGTTTTCATGCAAGCTCACCACTGAAAGAGCTTGGCCATATATTTGGCCTAATCAGTCTGCGTTTCTCTGTTTTCTAAAGCAAAAGGATATTGTATCATCTCTACAGGAGAAGGAAGGAATAAGCTACATTCGTCGCTCCTCTTTCCACAGTTTTTGCAGTAGATGTTAGCAGGTGAGATCAGGCTCTGGTTTGTCACAACTCCTGTCAAAATAAATGTATGTAATTTGAAACTCATTTTTAACTCTATAAAGAGTTTTCACAATCCATGAGAAAACTTCCTTTAACATTATGGTCTTAAGATTAGTTTTATAATGTAAGAGTGGAAATTTATTATGTAGTACCTGTTATTTCTGCAACAAGAATGATGTTTCCAGATCTGTGAGTTCACAACCTTTTACATAGCACAGGGAACCACTTGCTTTTCTTCTTTTCACCCTATAAAGCAACTAAAGAATTCTCTGAGAACAATATTTGCTGATTCATAGAAATAGGATCTAAGAATGTAGTGAGTCTGTTTTAGGCAAATGCTTCAAGAAAGATGTCAACCAATTTAGGAGAAGAGCAGCAAGATTGCTAGTGTGGGAAAGGGCTGAAAAACTTGGAGTCATTTAACGTGCTGTGACATGTGACATCTTCAAATACATAAATGCAAACCTGTGAAGAGGATAAATGTTCTTCCTGTCTACTTCAACTAGAATAAGAAGCTAGAAGAATGTATTCTAGGCTT
>NW_008604785.1:0-11107 GCF_000691845.1 Merops nubicus
CAGGAGATTCCTGGAATGCACTGATGATACCTTTGTCCTCCAAGTGATAGAGGAATGAATGAGGAGAGGTGCCATGTTAGACCTTGTTCTCACCAACATGGAGGGGCTGGTAGGCAAAGTCAAGCTCATCCTAAGGACATCAAGGAAGAGGGCTCTCAGCAAGCTTGAAACCCCTGACTTCAGAAGAGCTGACTTTGCCCTCTTCAGGAACCTTCTTGGTAGTGTATCATGGAACAAAGTCCTGGAGGGACTTTTGAGAGCCCAGGAAAGCTGGTTGACTTTCAGGGTTCATCTCCTTCAATCTCAAAGGCACTGCATCCCTAAAAAGAAGAAATCAGGCAAAAATGTCAGGAGGCCAATATGAATGAACAAGTCTTCTGCTGACCACTTGCCCAATACAGAATAATATCATTAACAGGCAGACCAGCAGCCGAACTCCTCCCTCTACTACCACATCACACACCAGAGATCCAAAGTGCCAGACAAGTGGAGGGAGGAACAAGTCAATGCACTAACTCACAGCATATTGTGTGAAGAAGGGAGCAAGCTGACATAGGAACCATGCTGTGGGAGATAGAATCAGCCAGGCAATGAATCCAGTTACACAGTAGTTTCCCAGAGAAAGACTCATGATCTTGCTCCACCATCCTGGGAACTCCACTTGCTGTGAAGTGTCAGGGAACTCTTTCAATAACCAGAATCTTCATTGTTAACCATTTGAGCCACAACACCCAATTCACAGGGGGCACTGGCTGGGTCCAGGAGAGTGAAAAGCCACACAGGATAGGAGCAGATCAGGTCCAGGAACACCTAAAGAACCTGAGGGGCAACCCAGAGTAGGAGCAGATCGGGTCCCGGAACACCTAGAGAAACTGAAAGTGCACACACCCATGGGACCTGACGAGATACATCCATGGGTTCTGAAGGAACTGGCAGCCGAAGTTGCTAGGCCACTAGCCATCCTATTTGAGAAGTTGTGTCAGTCTGGTGAAGTTCCCACAGATTGGAAAATTGGGAAACATAAAACCCATATTTAAAAAGGGAAGAGAAGAAAACCCAGAGACCTACAGACCAGCCAGCCTCACCTCTGTGCCAGGTAAAATCATGCATCTCCTGGCATCTGTACTAAGGTACATGAAAAATAATGAGATGATCAGTGACAGACAACATGGCTTTGCTAAGAGCAAATTTTGCCTGACTCATTTGGTGGCCTTCAACAGAGTTACAGGTCTGGTAGATATAGGAAGAGCAACTGATGTCATCTATCTGAAATTGTGCAAGGCATTTGACACTATCCTACATGATCCATATATCCACTATCCTTGTCTCTAATACAGAGAGACATGGAATTGATGGATGGACCACTCAGAGGGTAAGGAACTGGCAAGAAGGTCGCACTCAATGAATTGTGACCAACATCTTGAAGCCCAGGTGGAGAACAGTGACAAGTGGAGCTCCTCAGGGGTCTGTTCTGGGTTCAGTGCTGTTTAACATCTCTGTCAGCAACATGGACGGTGGCATTGGGTGCATCCTCAGAAAGTTTGCTGATGACACCAAGCTGTGTGGTGTGGTGGACTCACTTGAGGGAAGGGAGGCTGTCCAGAGAGACCTTGACAGGCTTGAGAAATGGCTAGTGCAAACTGCATGAGGTTCAGCAAGTCAAAGTGCAAGGTCCTGTTCCTGTGTTGGGCCAATCCCAGGCACAATTACAAACTAGATAGAGTGGGTTGAGAGTAGCCCTGAAGAGAAGGGCTTGCGGATGCTGATTGACAAGAAGCTCAACATGAGCCGGCAGTGTAGCCTGGAAGGCCAACTGCATCCTGAGTTGTATCAAGAGGGGTGTGGTCAGCAGATCAAGAGAGGTGATTCTCCCCCTTTACTCTGCTCTTATGAGACCTCACCTTGAATATTGCATCCAGTCCTGGTGTCCACACCATAAAAGGGACATAGATCTGTTGGAACAAGTCCAAAGGAGGGCCACAAAGTTGACCCAGAGGCTGGAGCATCTCTGTTATGAGAATAGGCTGAGGGCACTGAGGCTGTTCAGCCTGGAGAAGAGAAGACTCAGGGGGAACCTGATAACTGCCTTCCAACACCTGAAAGGAACCTACAGGAAGGCTGGAGAGGGACTTTTCACAAGAGTGTGCAAGGGGAAATGGTTTTAAACTGACGGAGAGCAGGTTTTGACTGGATCTTAGGAAGAAGTTCTTCAGTATGATGATGGCAAATCTCTGGAACAGGTTGCCCAGAGAGGTTGTGGATGCTTCCTCTCCAGAGGTGTTTAAGGCCAGGTTGGATGAGGCCCTGAGCAACCTGGTTGTAGTTGAGAGGCATCCCTGCCCATGACAGGAAGGTTGGATTAGATGATCTCTAAGGTCCCTTCCAACCTAAGCCATTCTATTATTTTCTTTCATGCTGTGTGCTCACACCATTTCCCTGGTCTTCTACCCATCACACATTAATCTGAGAAGTTGTAGTACATTATCACATCAGAAAGTTAATAGACTGAAAAAGAGAAGGATAATTAGTGTTAAAAACCTTGCTTCAAAAAGGCTCTGACAGACAGCAAAGCCCATACAAGAGGCAGATACAAGGTCAGGCACAGATACAAAGCTGTAGACACAAAACCCCGCAGATAGATCAACCATGGAAATACAGCCTAAACTTTGGCATATGACATCATTGTTCTCACTGACTGACAAACCTTTATGAACCACATAGGGACCCTAATCATATGGTGACATCCATTTTGCCACTACTTTTCATACGTTAATGGCACAATTTTTAATTTGGGAACACTGGGAACACACAGGAGTCAAAGGGTGGACATACCTCAGAAGACGGGTTTTTGTAAACCAGGTTGGTTTTAGCAGTGTAGCAAGTGACAGTTTCCTACAAACATTTAACTGTATCATTTTTTTCCCTAGGATAGAAAGATTTCAGAAAGATTATTTCAGAGAATTATGATGTTATGTCAAGCTTCATTTGACCTGTGAAGCTCTACTGAGCTTACACTTCTACAGCCCAATCCTTCAATTTACAATATCAGTCTTTCACATACCACATACTTCTATGTATCACTTACCATTTTATACGACAGACACGTAATTGCCTTCATCAAAGTGTGACTCAAACCTTTAGCCTGCCAAGAAGCAGTATCAAGAGCAGCTGCTAAATACCTTCTAGGAGTTATGTGCAAATTGCTGTCACAGAAGCAGCAGAGAGGAAGGCAATAACAAACTGTAGCAAAGTACAGAGTATCCATTCTATACATTCAGTACGACAGAAATGGTAAAAGTAATAGATAGAAGATAAAACAGCCAGAATCAAAACATGACATTTCATGATTCCAAAAGACAACAAATTCTAGACTGTTTGACAGGAACAAATAACTAGACTACAAAACTCTTTGTCACAGAAAGTCAGTAATATGCAAATTTGCCCCATTACTAAGAGAACTGCATACAGATCAGAAGTTTATTTCCCCAATTTTTAAAGCAGTTTCTTTTGAAGCTTGCTTAAATACATTTACTACTGTTGTTTTCTGGTGAGTCCTGCTTTAAAACACAGAATGCCAGCGCTCAGAAGGGATGATAGATTTAGAAGCCTTCCTAAACTGCTGGTCCATTTGTTCTTTTTTTCCAGTAGATTTCTGTCAACAACAGAGACATCTGAGTATCTCCTATGAAAAAGAACTATTTTATTCCCTAGATTTTTATTAGCACATCATTAGTAGCTGAATGTCTTTGATAGAAAGGCTAAAAGCTTGCCTGAAAAATGTGGGGTAACAGTGGTATCTTGCTGTCTTGGCTACATGACTCATTCTACTTTTTTACTCATGAACTACCTGTTGCATTTGGGGTATATATTACTTTTATATATATATAAAAAAAGGAAGAGTTAGAGAGCCTCTAATCAAAATTCCTTGAGTTTGGCAGGCTGTGTATTCTTCTTTACATTACGTTGGATATCATTCTGACTCAGAGGTTATTTGGCTTTCATCAGTATTCATTCAGAAAAATTTTGAACACTAAACCCTGAAATAAGCTACATAAACTTCTGCCTGCTGACAGACTTATTTGTTCAATACCATTGATCTTTTGTAGTACAATATAATAAAAGTGGCCCACAACTGGCCTCTGACCTTAGGCCAACTGGCAGGTAACATCCATATGCATATTATCAAAACTTTCCAAGATTTCAGTGCACATCAGCCATGTTCAAATGGCCAGGAATGGTTCCTGGATGACATTAACTCCTGAACAGTAGCCTGAACTACCTGTAAGAATGCTGACTAGTAAAGCCAAACATATGCCACTAACAGTTTAAAACTATAGGCAGAGGATTTTCAGTGATTGCTGATGTTGTCTGCCACTGTTCAACAAGCAATGATTGATGTCACTGTAGTGAGGATCCTGGAAAGCAGTTCTATTCTACCATAAGAACCTCTGAAATTTCAACAAATACTAAAGGGAAAGATGTAGAATAACCACTGATGGTAAACAACAACAGAGATGGAAGAAGTGGAAGACCCAACAAAGGAAGTTGTTACAGCTTTGATTTTTCTTCAACCTCCATGTTGACATCAGATTTTGTCCATGTCAGAACTGGTGGGCATGGGGTATATTTTTATTCTTATTATTATTTTGAGATAGAAAAGGCATCAAAGCTTGTGTTTAGCTTTTAAATGTCTCCGTTTCAACACATGCATTTCAGCATACACATTTTGCAACAGAAATCAAATCTTAACAAGGACACTGGGCTGCAGAGGGAAAGAATAAAGTGGAATGTCACCCACTAAACAATTTAACAACACACAGAAAAGTATTATCATTCAGAAAGCATTATACTAATAGGGTACAATGCATACTACTGTGTGATGTTTGTGTGGAGAGGTATATCGAAGCATTAGCACTGTAATACACTAGCATCCCACCAAAGTTTCTCAAAATCTCTGTCAAGTAAGAAAACGGTCACTCTAGATCTAAAACATGAGCAAAACCAGCCTTTCCAAGGTGACAGAGGGTGTCAGTAGGCCTCAAACTCTCCTTAGTTACAACATCAAGCTGTGCAGGACCTGCTCATCCTCAGAAAAAAGAATGCCACCAACATGTAATGGAGCAAGAAAGCTTTATAGAAAGCAGAAAAACTCAAAATCAGTGAAAGTGAGTGGGACAGAATTTGACTTACTGTACCAGCTGCAGTGTTTCACTCTAACTGAAGTCTGTGTAATGGTATGTTGCCTTCCCCCTAAAAAAAAAAAAAAAAAAAAAGAAAAAAAGAGAGAATACTCTCAGTAGTCAGTATTGGAAGTGGCAAAAATCCCTTCAGCCTAGCAACATTTTGCAAAAAGAAAAAAGACAACACTGGTAGTAAATCATAAATGGTACTCGAGAAATAATTGGCAGTACATGCTTTCAGTATAACCCCCCCTATCAGCACATTTCTAATCCTTTAGTGGAATATTTTTGTTCAATGCTAAAATTTTGCAGTGATATGCTTTGCAAGATACTGTTACGTATCAGTTGTTATCACACCAGTAATTTCAACATGATGAAAATTAGTTCAGACTAGGTTCAAGGACTGACCTACACACCTTCAGCGTAGGTACCATGACACATAACTTTGAAGTCCTCCAGCCCAAAGTGAAATCCAAAAGACTGTATTGATTTTTCTGAGCCCTCTTTGCAGTGCATAGGGTGAGCCAGGTGCCACCAAATTAAATCCAAAAGGGCAAATACTTTGACTAGGACGCAAAACCAATTGAGTTAGTACATTGAATGTGAATATGTCTAAACAAGTGTTACATATGAAAAATTGGAAGTCAAAGCTACCAACATCTCAATTTTTCTATACCTTGCGATTTCAGAGCTGTCTTCATCCACTATAAGCAAGCCTTTTTAAAAGGAGATTTCTGTCCTTTTTCGTTCAAAGAACTTTAAAAATCCTGGTGACACTGACGTGGTTTCAAATAATTTACTGTTCAGGACACCTACCTAGCATTTCAAATACCAAAGTGTGATTTTCTCAGCAGAGGAAGGAAACAGAACAAATCCATCTTCTTCTTATATGAACAACCAAACTACAGAGATTACATAAAAGTAGACAACACCACCATTATCTGCCCTTCTGGCTATCTCTTAAAACACAGAGGTGGCAATAAGCATAATATCTGAGGATCTTAATTTTGGCAGAATATATATATTAAGAGTACATGAAGAGGTATATACTGAAGAGTACATAACTGGTACTCTTCAGGTACTCAAGTGGAGAAAAACCTCGTCTCTGAGTATCAAGTCTCTTCCAACTCAACACATTCTGTGAATCTGTGATCAGTCAAGCCCACAAAAAAAAAAAAAAAATTAAATTAAAAAAAAAAAACAAAAAAAACAAACTAGGGGGCCATGTTCAAAATGCCATCAAAGTGTAAGGCACGTACAGACTTCAGTAACTTGTGGTCTAAACATGAACTAAACATGAATTTTGTTTTGAACACGAGACCTAAATCCCACATGATGTGCTTAATTCAAACAAAAAGCAAGAAGGTAGGTTAGATGACTGAAATAATAGCTTATGCCTAATCCTGGAGACACCTCAGGTCAGTTTGCATTTCTGTTTCTGACGTACTTATGGTTGTAGTCTCACAGAGAATCAGCCTAAACTCACGGATCAGCCAATAGACCCAGCCAATAGTTGCCTAAATCCTTTGAGTAGCATGCTATGACCATAGCTTAAAATAGCACCTCATTCAAGAGTCAGTGGCACATGCTTCATATATATCTTAGAGGCAGTTAGAGTAGGAAATAATGAGCCCATCTTTTCATACATATATGTGTTCTAAGAGATGCAGTATTTCTGAAGAAGCTATAGAGTAAAACTTTTAATCCCATGTTTGCCACCTGCCTGGAGAATGGCCTTGGCTAGGTGGGGGCATCCTCCAATGAGATTAAAAGCCCAAAGCAAGAAAGATTTACATATATTCCTTAAAATAAAATCTTACTGGAAATGTTTATAACCTCCAGTTTTCTCTTTGATACTACAAAAATTTGATACCTTTGTGGCACAAATGAATATGTAAGTACATAGACTGCAACTGGAAATGGTCAGATTCATAGGCATAAAAATTATTTTGCACTTACATTAATATATTTATTCACTTAAGCAGTCACTTTCTGTCATTTCTGGTTCATTTAAATGTAAATGTACTAATTCTTTACTTTGTACTCAGTGTTTTTCATCTGTAAATCTCAAACTTCTCTACTTAGGTCCAGTTATGTACTTGTAATTGAGAAAATATTGCTGTTGAAAAATTAGGATACAATAGGACAGAGGAAGCAGGACATTCAAGGCCTACTTGCAAAATAAATCTCGGGCTTCACGGTAACTAACAGAGAAAAGGCTCCACAAAAGTAGAAAACAGTCATTAAGCACAGAAGGAGAAATTACATTAATGGATTGCCATTATTAATGTCAAAGCCTTAAACAACTATTAAGAATATCTGTTTAAAATGAAGCCTTCAAGCTATGTAATGAAGCAGAATTAAAAATTAAAAGCAAGACATCGTCTTTATGTGAAATTGCTGTACATCTATCATCCATGAAGTCAGCAAAGACCCAAGTCCCCCACCTTGGAGTATGTGTAATAGAGGCTGAAAACAATGGGGAATCTGCTGTTGTTTTTTCAAACTCTACTATTGCCTGTTTGTCCGGAGAAGAAGAGTAGGCAGTTAGTTTAAATTCAGTCTCTCTGGGCAAATCATTCCACTTTCACAAACCTTTTTTGTCAGATGCAACTAATGGCATTATTGCCTATATTATCCATGACACGTGGATTTGGACTAGTCCACCTAACTGACGATGGTGAAAGCATCTCAGGTTTCCTGGTATGAAGGGTGACAGTGCTACTGGTTTGCAAGTATCTTCAAGCTTCTGTCTATCTTAAAAATACCGGGAAAATGATGCCATTATTGTATTCTTGAAAAAATCAGAGGTAATTTATCTGTCAGGTTATTTTTCAGGGATGTGATCCAGTTCATCATGTGGCCTTATGAACACAAGAGCCAGCACAAGGAAGGGGCAAGAAATTTATGTCAGATTTGATAGGAATGTTAGATGGTTGTCAGTGAGAATTTCTGTTCTCTAGGATTTGAACAAGTGACAATGAAACCAGCTTCAGTTCTTGAAAAGCCGTAGCAAAAGGCTGAAAGTTCCTTAATCTGAAAATTTACATGCATGCTTATCTGCTTTAGAAAAAAAAAAACAGCACATAATTCCCTGTATTTTTTTATTTTTTTTTTTATCTGCCACTATGTAAAATTCATTTTGTCCTCAGCAGAGATTTCCACCAGGAGTCCTTTGGTGGAACATGGAGTACATCCAGGCTTCTCACATCACCAGAGCTGATAATAAATGCTGACTTCTTTTGAAATGAAAATATTATTTACAATCTAATATTGTTTAGCAAAGATGAAACTTTGTCAGCCTATTGCAAACAACTCAGGCACTGTCATGTGTAAGACCTACTTCCTTCAGTCAGAAGGAAATCAGAAATCAGAATGTTTTCTCCCATGCACTGTTACTCATATTCATAAATAACCATGGTATTAATTTTTGCTACAGAAGGAAGTCTCTTTGAGGTAACACAACTGCATCAGATGTCTACAAAAATGTAAACTAGTATTATCTATGTTAAATGAAAAACTAAATGCTGGCTACATCAGTTTGACTAAAGTATCACAGAGTTGAGAGCTATTAATGAATTCCAACTGTCAAGCAATATTCACATTTGTACATAGCAGAATAACAAAAACTAGCATAGTACACCAAAATATACAAATACAGCTGTTGATCCATTACCTGGAGATTTTGTCTTTTGTGAAGAATTCTTTTTTGTTCTTTTATTAACATAAATACACACTAAATTTACTGAGCAAATTAGCAGCTAGGAACCATAACTGTCAACAGAATGCGCATCTATTTTCCAGTGACAATTTCAGTATAGCCATGTCACTTGATGTTTGCAACACTTTTTTTCCTAAGTAATTAATTTCCCCTTCAGTGTTGGGAGTCTAAGTAACAAAACTACCGTGAATAGTTTGATCCAGTGCCTGTATAGTTAATGGGACTTCTGTGTCCTTTTTTCTGTGTTCATCTCTACATTTAAGAAGCACAAATGTGGTATAAAGTCTAATTGGAATTCCTATCCTGATTTAGCCACCAGATAACAGTGCCTGAAATCAAAGCAAAGTCCCAAGTGTGCAGAAGCCAATGTAGCAGGCACCGAATGCACCACATGAATCCTATCAGCTAAAGATTGTTATGTTTTAATCTAAATCAAGTTTTAAAATCCCATAAAACTATAGTAAAGAATTCCTTGCACTTCCATAACTTCCATATATAAGTATGAAATTTTTAGTTTTACTTGATTAAATCTAAGAAGTTGAAGCATTCAGCCATGTATGTTCTTCGTGTCTGTTTACTCTGGGGAAATGGAGCCAATGAAATTTAATGGCAGTGATTCAAACTATAATGAAGTGAGACAATTTCAGTTTTGTTGACCATTGCTCCAGGTCATTGTAATTTAATGAGAGGCAATCCTATTTAAAATATGTTACAGGCAGCAAGGTGCCTGCTGGGAGAAAGTTACTACATGAACAGATCAATATGTACTGTGTGCATTCAACCATTCAATAATCAATTCACCCTTGTTATGAGAAAATAAATGCTAAAGTCCTAAAAGTTAATTTCTATAGAAAGCTTTTACAAGGCTATCAAATTATTAAAAGTTTTTATCGGTTCTCTTTTTTGTTGCTTTTGTTTTCAAATCTTTTTGCAGGACAAGCTGTATCTCACGCCAACAGCCAGTTAGCACTAGCTGTTTGACTCCGAGTTTGATCCTAGGCTTTGAAGAAGTAAGTTGTAAACAAAATGCTGCTGTTCTTTTGAGTGAGGAAACTTGGGGATGAAAAAGTAAACATTTTCCAGCTTAAATAATTTTACTGCTAACTCCTACAACTACCTTGACAGAGGGTTTTTGTTATGTTTTTTTCAAATAAAAGATTTTCTTTTAAGTCAGTTCTCTTTCCTCCTTAAAAAAAACAGCTACTATTTTTTTAAAGCTAACAGGAAGACACATCCATCACCCTTCCTAGGTCCTGATTCTTTCGTACATTTTATTGGATGTCAAGCTTTCTGTGTTGGCTGGTATATTGAGGGAGTATGCTACTTTATCCCTACAGCAAAACAAGTCCTTACAAATGCATGCTACAAAAAGTGCCGTTTAAAATTTTGGTGTCTCCTTTTTTTTTTAATAATTTTTATACATATACACTGGAAGAGTACTTGTTCAGTGTGTTCGGAGTCTTTGGCTATGCCTACAAGTAGAGTGGTTCTGAGGCTGGATCTGAGGACAAATTTGCTATCTGCGTTCATGGTTTCCTCGTTGCAATGCTATCCAAGCTTTGCCTTTCTTTAAGTCTTCCCAAGAATATAAATACAAGGTGCAATGGCATACAGTACAGAGATGGTTCTTTGAGCTCTTATTGTATTGCATAGCTTTCTGACAATGTTTTGCAATGGCCTTCGTTTATGCAAGAAATATGGGCTGGGTTCTTTTAGCAGTGGGGGCATAGCTTCTGCAAGGACAGACAGGCTACTGTAGTCAGTATAGAACCAACCTTTACATCAAGTTCACACTAAACATTTTATGCTCAAAACTGTTCACATTTTGAACACCTAAATCCATGTCTTGGGATTACCACAAGTTTCAGCTCACCGTGAAAGACTAGCATTTTAGCTGTGCTATTCTATCCAAAATGCCCAGACCTAGACTCTCTTGTGTTTTTAGGTCTTAATGGCTGAAATGCTGTGTGATGCTTACATTAGTAAATACTTCCAAAAAGCTTTCTTTATGCATTGAACTACCTTACTCGTGGCTGCAACATGAAAGAATTCCTACTACATTGCATCTTTCATAGCCAAGATCAGAAATATTAAACTGTCAGCGTAACGTGTCCCCATTTAGCATTCCCACAGTGGTGGCTAATAGTGTTTTCACTGCTGTATTTTAAAAGCATAATTCACTTCCCAAGACATTAATATTACACTC
>NW_008604785.1:11138-14430 GCF_000691845.1 Merops nubicus
CTGGCTTTTGGAAGGCTCTCTTGGATAGCTTTACTTTCAGGCTGTCAGTGTGTGCTGTGTTTTCTCTCTCTTTCAGATCCAAGTGTTGCTGAAGTCTGTCTGGGAAACTACATAAACCTGTACGTAGCACAGGTAATTCTGTAGACTAATTTCTGTTCCCTCACTTTGAATGTGGAAGAAGTCTTTCATATGTCGACAACTCTGTTCCCAGGCAAATATGTGCCAGACACTTCCAATCCTCATAGCCCATTTACTGGGACAAGCACAGACTTACTCCACTGAGCTGCTAGCAATCACCAGAAGACAGCACAGCTTTCAGACGTACTCTATTTTTTCTCCATAGGGTGAAACAAGTTTTTACTGTCTTTTGGATTGAGAATAAATGTGGAATAAAGTCTGTCACAAACAGGATTTAGGCTTCTATGTTGAAAGCATATCCTTTTCAGTGTTTCCTGCTTCCCTCTGACCAGATATTGATAGTATCCAAGAAGGTACTGATAAACATATAGCCTTTTTTTCTGTTAGCCTTCTTTTCTGCTTAGAATTCCCAAATGTTCCACTCTAACATTATAAAAGTTTCATTTTGAATCCCACCAGACGAAGAGAACAGCTGCTCTTTTCTACCCTGTAGTTCTACTGAAGTTAATTATTTTTTTTTTCTCATAACTAAAACTTGTAGACATCTAAAATTAACAGCTACTTTAATTCTTCTGAGTATCATGTTTCATTGTAATTTGCCTCCTGGACAGACACTATTCAGTGACTTCAGCCTAAAACACTGGCTCCTATTTTTTGAGCTGATGTCAGCATTACTTCTCTGCATGCAAAGGTCAAGACTCTTCGTTACGTTCTAAGGAGACACTCCACTCATCCTCACCAGACAGGCTACTCAAAGTCGTTAATCAAAATTATGAAGTGCTACAAAGTTTTGGTCCTTAACCATTCATAGCACTCTGTAAATCTCAGGAAACCTAGAAGACAATGAAGCTTAAGGACACACTTGGTACATTGAGGTTTAAATTCTGAATCTCCCCTATAATATGGTAAAAGAGAAAGGTGTGCTTAGATGTATATTCAAAATGGATGAGTTCACACTTAAGCACAAAATATACACAAAACTTCAGCCTGATTTCAAGGACTTACATAACATTTAAATCATAAATAGACCTCATGATGGCCCTGAACATGAAGATTTTATTACTTTTTTGCTGTATCTGACTGGTGACTCAATATGACAATAATGGTGATCTTTTTTAAAATATGCTTTCACACATGCAAATTAGGGGAAATGTCATGAAGCCTTAGCAAAAAGGGGCGATACCAGTGTTAATTAAAAGAAATTACCTTACTGTAGCTTAAACAGAAGACACAGGAAAACTCCAATGGAAAATGTAAGTTACATTATTGTAAAATTATTGTAAAATTAGTAAGGTCATAAATCCAGCTCAGATATTTTGTTTCCATGTTCAAAAATATAGGATATCATATTTTTATACAGACAGACATCTAGGAAGGACTTGAAAGTATTTATACAAATCCAAGTACTGACAAGTGAAAAAAAACCCATCTCTATTATCATTACAGTTGCTTTCCTACCTGCCCATTAATATATGGACCTTGTGTTTCATAGCGAGTCAGTAAAGGCTGCAATATAGGAAAGTGAAATAGGATTTTTTAAACAAACAACTAAGAAAGAATATTCTTAAAGAGAATCTAACAAAAGAAGTAAACACTTTACTCCCACAGGCACAAATCATTGTGCATTTTCTGTTTCTATGGGGCATAACAAAGCATCTGCATTGTCAGCAGAACACGAGACCTTACAGTACAACTGCAAACTGGTAAATGTATCCTTATGCATCTGCAGTTTTCATCACAGATTTGGCTTGATAATGGCTATTTTAGGCTTAGGAATATCTTTTATCAATTGCAGAAAGCAGGATTCTGAGGGAGTACTTGTAACAGAGAGAAGGGAAGTCATCAGGTAGGTGTGCAATGGGACAGGGAATGAAAATCCTTTACATAGATAAAGATAGATGAGTTAAAATCTGATGGAATGATAGTATTTCAAAGTCAAAAGTTTAGCCATACTGTGGGAGAACCTGACATGGTGTTATACCACTGGATATTTTGAATGATGGAGTATTCTTCTCTCACACATCAGCTGACAAAACAAATTGCTATCACCCCTTGTAGTGATTGTGGTTTATTCTACACAAGGTCCACACAGGAAACCCATTCAGTCTATATGGCTTTAAAAGAAGGTGTAGAGAGGTGAAAGTATTTCAGGAAGTCTGTGGGCATTCTTGTCTTGTTTTGCCAACAAAGACGTGAATATACTTAAAATGTAATTAATGAATTATTTATAATGCATGTCAAAATTTGTCTTGTGATTGCTTTTATAAGACATTTTGGTCATATTTTGAGGATGGAAAAAAGCAGAGGTATTCCAAGAGAAGTTCATCAGGATTCCACTGATTAAGAAAACAAGTTCTGCGGATGAAGATTTCTGAAGCTGTGAATGAGATCAGCAGTGATGCTAATGCATTTTAAATTAAATTATTCACAGAAACTTGCCCTTTCAAGTCAAATAAACTGAGGAGTTCAAATAAAGCTATTAGAAAGGCTTACTTGATTACATTCATGAATGTTGATACTTCTCTACATACTGTCTTCACTGTGTCTGTACCTTCCATTTCAGATAATAAACCATTTAAAAACCCACTTGAATCAGCTATATCAAGAACTTTCTCAAGCGTTTTCTTCTCACATAGTTATTTATTATGCGTGGAAGGCATCTTGGGTTTAATAAAGATTTGTGAAGAAAAGAACAGTTTTCATTTTTTTTGCCTTTGTACTTCCTACTTTTTCATTTGAACCAGAGATGAAAATATCACAGGAAAGGTCTTGCCTTCATTTCAACACAGAATCAATCTCGGTAGCAGCAGCATTTAACTGCTTTGTGCACTATATAACTAATTAACAATCAAGGCAATTATTCTCCAGAGAATGAAATGCTAGTGAACAAAATTTGCTTGTCCTCTTGTGCTTTTCTGTGTAACATCTGGTACAAGCCATCAGTAAACAAAGACTGGTCTGTTCCCATGCAGGAATTGCTGTGTGTTTGAATTCCTACTTGTCTTTTGAGGTCGCCACTACAACTAACTCGTTAAAGGCTAAATTAGGTGTACTGCAGGCAGTTCAAAACTAGAAGAGAGACACAAGAAATTGTGCCTCAAGGCTTTAAGACTGCAAAAGGCTGCAGCAATCACAATGCCTTCAAGCACGCTGG
>NW_008604785.1:14461-52156 GCF_000691845.1 Merops nubicus
CTCCCTTGTGGTCCTCACTGCATTTTATTTTAAGTAGTGCACATTTAGACCAGGCCTCTAAGTGCTATCTGGTAGACCACACACTGGATTCACCTTCTTCAGCAGAATGTGATGCTTCCCATATTCAGCGAAAATAAAAGAAATCAGCAGAAAATACCCAAACACCTTTATTTTTGATTTTGTAAGACTAGTCCAAATGAAGCAAAGAGAGAATAACGAATAAATAAAATATAAAATACGAGTACACAACATAATGGCAAATATAAACAATAGTAGGTACTTATGCCAGAAGCAAACAAACAAAAAGAAACGCAAGAATGCTCCCTGGGATGATTACAACAGGAAGCAAAGTGGCAATCATAGAGGTAAGACTGCACAGTATCATACGTCTGCCCATTTACTGAATATGGGAAAAAAGAAAATCTTCAATTTTTATAACTGGAAGAAAACGAAATAGATGAGGTCTTTGAGAAGACACAAATAACAATAATAATATGTAGTCATCTTCAACCCAGGGATATAAGGCAAATAGTTCTACATACAGGCATCATATATCATCAACTCTAGAAAATTGTAAGAAAGTGAGAAAACTGGTAATAGTGCCACCCACATCCAGACAGTTACAGTGTCTGCAGACATTCATTAAGTGGCCTCATTTCATCTGGTCTAAATCATAGCTTAAGATCAAGTGTGACTACAGGTACTACAATCTTCTGCTATTATAGGCTTCCTAGTACTTTACCAGAATCTATGAATATTTTACTTTCTTAGATTTTAGTTAACTATGATTATGGGTAAAAGCTCCAGTTCTTAAAGGGATAGCTGATTTACCTGACTAGGATAAAGGACTTCAAAGAGGATTGTCTTCTCCTCACCCCAGCCTGCAGCTGCACTGAACTTATTTAAACAATACTTCGTAAATGACAAATTTAAACACAAGGTTTAGCTTTGAAAATCTTAAATTTGACATTTCTTTCATTGTGGACATGGAACTATGCTAATATATTTTACTTTGAGTTTGATAATTTCATTTTACTTCCATAGTCTGATAGAATAGACAAAGAAAAGATTGAAATTGCCAAACATAGAGAATATAACCACATCTGAACAAACTTTTTCACACACAATGTCCTAATCAGCTTCTTTTGTAAAGAATTGATCAAGTACACCTGAAGTTATTGTCATTAAAAAATATTGATATTTAATATAGATTAGTCTGGAATACATTTGCAAATGTTTATTGTAAGCACTTGATAGTTTAAATTTGCATTATTTTTATTGGATGCAAGTCATACAGTTTGCTTAGTGATCCAGTTAGATCAATATTGCCCTGAAATATAAGTTTCTGGAATGAGGAATTTAATGGTATTTAATGAGTATTTAATATTTTTAATGGTTATGTATGTTTTATGAATATGCATTTCATATTGAAAGGTGAAGAACAATTAATTAAATTTATCTTCATTTTCTTGAAATATATATCTGTTATTCATAACTGCTAGTTGAATTTTCTTTGGATGAATAATTTTAAGTTTCTAAGTAGCCTTTCAGCTGTTTACTGTATGTACTGTTTATGCCATTTAGGTTTTTGTTATTTATTGGATGACGCTATTTTTAGCAACAGAACAATGAAAAATTAGCATGTTAGCAAAACACTTTCTTAAAATGTCTGATAGTATTACACTGACACGTTGGCATTTTTAGGTAGTGTAGAGTCATAATCAAAACATATAGTATATACAATATCCTGCAAAGAACAGTAAAGAATGAAATATGGGGTTTTACTCACTAATGATAGAGTTTTTAATAAGTTTTTGTTGCTGCTGTTTAACCATTTGCTAACTATGACCATGGCAGCCACACATTTAAAATTAATAAATGGTGTGATGAGAGAAGTTCACATACACACAGCCCCCATATAATTTATTTGTGGAGTTCAATGCCACAAGACATTACTGAAGGTAGTAAGATACAAAGAAAAAGATTTTACATTTATTAATAAAAATAGCATATATAGTTGCACTAAGCCAACTAGAATAAAATTTAAATGGCAATCAATCAACATGCTTCAGTGTATAAAATAACTACTAGGTTTTGTCAGGAAGAAATTTAGCCCCCTATATAGACACATCAAACAATAGGAGGTATAATGGTTATATAACCTTCACCAGAAAAAATCTTATGTTGACCTTTCATAGAGACAAGACAGTAAGATAGAAAGACTATTACTTGTTTCCTACATAACAAAACTTAAGATTCCCAACAAATAGCCAAAATAAAAGAAAGATAAATCTCATTTCACTAAGCCTGTAATCTCAAAACTTCTAGGCTGAATAATTTTCCAAGATAGGTTTAAGCTTTACAGAAACAATTATTGCTCAAGACTCTTCAAGTTGTTACCTCTGCCATTTTTTGTCATAAACGTATTTTATTTAAATCTGGCCACAGACTAATGGTGTATATTGTATTCTTTAATGTAAAATACTAACGCAAAACCACAATACAGATCAAACAAGTCAGAACTAAAGCTTTCCCCATACCAGATAGAGAGCAGGTGGCTCACCACTGTAGTACGTTAGCACAAGGAAAGTATGCAACATAGTCATTGCTCTTTGAAGTATTCAACTCTTCCTTGACAACCACAGAGGTCTGTGATTATTTTTCAGATACGAGATATCTCTTTCCTCATGGCAGCTTCACTCTATAGACAGGTACAGATACATGTATACAAACACGCAGGGGAGGAAGGAAAAGAAAGAACAGATCTAGAGTGGAGATTCAAAATCATAATACAGCTTGTCTGCCAGAAACAACAGACAAATGTCAAAGCAGTTTTCACAACTTCTTAATGAGATCCCAGGGCAGTTTACTTGAGCTCAAAACTGAAAATGTCAAATACATTAATTCAAACTCACATTGCTTACCGGGAGCCTTCTGGATAAAGAAAGTGTTAAAGAGAATGTGGGGCAACACTACAGCAATACTGGTCACCCAGAGGAACATGAAGAGTAATGTAGAGCTCATCTTTGATTAGGAACATCACAATAAATACTACACAAACACAACAATTCACCACTTTCTAAGAAATATATTTCTTTTAGAACCTTTTGGCATGTTCAACAGACTTAAGGGTTTGTTGATTTATCTTTTTCTCATTGGAATACTGGGTGTCAAATATTAAGAGGTTTTGAACCCTCAGGCCTTTCTGACTGCACTCTTATATAAACAATTTTTCGTTGACAATGGATAAAATATTTGGTGTTTATAAAGGTGAATGTAACTGAGAAATTTGTTCCCACAAACCTCCTTGCAATCTTGCTTTTCATTTACAGCTGGCAGCCTTTCTACAGTTCTGGTTCAGTCAGGTCAAAGTCTGGCCTAGACTAGACTCTATTTGCAATTCCTCCTTGGGTAAATGATAAACAAAACCACCCTACTCTGCAAATGTGAGGAAATAAAGGTAAAATGCTCTCCTCTGTCTCTGTCTTTTTCCCCATAGGTCATGGAGATTAGACTTGTCAGTTTACTGAAAGATCAGTTCATTGCAAGGCTGTACTGCAAGGATGTAAGCTGTGATTGTTTCAACAGGTTTACACAGTGGAACCCCTAAACGCCTGTGTCAAGGGAAAAAAAATATACACTTCCCAATCTGAAAGTCTAGAGGATCAACATGGTGTGCTAGTAGTTACTTTGTGCTTAAAAGAATAGAAGCACTTGTGCATATTTCTACGTCGCATGATTCACAACCTTCTGCAACTACATGAGAAGTTCAAAAGTTAGAGATACCAGTAGAAGAGATTTCTGGTTTTGAGGATGTACTTTGATACACAATGCTTTTGTTTAATGATGATATGAATGACATGCAGTACTGTGGTTCCTCTGCAATCTGGTTTGTTAAGCTTTTAACATTCTCGTTCGTTTCCAACACATCCGTTTGATTTTACAGCTGTTTGATCTGCTTTTTCTCTATTTTTTGTGTTTCATTCTAGTTCTTTTTTTGATTTGTAGTTCTGAATACCTTCCCACCACACACATGTTCACTAGATTTTAAGTTTATTTCAAGGAAGGATGATTTCAAATACACACTGTTCTACTCTAAGCACACCAAGAGGTAAATTCTCAGTACAATGTACAGCCACTTAGATGCACAACACTTATTAACATTAATGGAAGTCATGCAGCTAAATTCCTTCACACACGTTGCTTCACAGGCTGGAAATATAACCACAGATACTCCTCACGATGAAAATTTAATAAGGATGTTTTGCCCAGATCTTAGTGACCACATATAATTACTAAGAAAGCAACAGGGCTCAAGGTCGCTAATTGCTCACTACACAGGTAAGTCAATGACACTCTAGACAGTCTGGTCTACAAAGCTGAGAACCAGTTTGAGAAACATAGTATAATCCTTTATTAAGAGACTTCAAAGTAGCATAAGATTTCACACATATCCAAATACCTCAGACAGAAAACAGTAATAGAAAATTGCATGTAGTTTAGGCCCATCTTCCTTATTTAAATCATGACCTAACAGTGGTCTGTTTGGTCAGACAATATCTGGACAATGCCTGTTACACTGAACGAACCCAGCACTGATGCACAGATCAGAATCATTTTTGCCTGCACTTAACCATATTGCAGTGAAATCAGTTGGAATCTGAAAGGAAAGTGCCTTTCCCACACAGCTCTTCCTTGACTATCTTAGATATCAGTTAAGCATAACTTACGTGAGGTTACACACCACTTTTGAATTTAATCCCAGTTAATTAAGAAATTGTATTTTAACTTTAACTCAGTATTTTCCTTTTTTAATGTTTCAACGAAATACAGATGTGCCTGAAAGGCCACTACTAATTAGTTATTCAGATAATTTTCTTAAGACTTATTTTTATGCAGTGCCTTTAGTTTTTAAATCTATTTCAACTAAACTAGTCAGGCTCCAATAGGCATCTGTTATTCAGTCCTATTCCCTATCCTAACAGCTTCTGATTTCCATGCTAAAATCCAAAAAGAAATGCAACTTCAGAAAGACAATTCAATAGTCACCCATATTTCCCCCAGTTCCTTACTAAATTGAATATATTTGTTGAGTCATACAGTAAGTTGCATAGGATACAATCTTTAGCAATTTTGATCTTTATAAAAAGCCAAAAATAAAAAGGTAAACCCAGATGTGTGGAAAATGCCATAGTCAGAGGCTGATGTTCACAAAAGAGACAGAGGAGTCCTGTAAAAAAATATAATTTGTTCAAATAAAGGGAGAGTCCACAGACATATCCTGATAGGGTCTCCCACCAAATCATGGCTGCACAGCCCCAAAGACAAAGGGGCCACCCTCTGGCCACTGGATCCAACAGCTTGGAAAAATAAGCCACTGGTCTCCCAACTGCCCCCATACTCTCATACCAGAACTCTTTTAGCATCACCTTGTTTAACAACCGCATGTCACTTTTTTTTTTCCCCCTCCTGGTCTGGAGCTGTAGTTATCTTATTCTTTAATATTTCAAAGCTCTGCTTTCCTTCTTGTGTCCATATTACTGCATTGGGGGTTATTTTGTGTTAGATGATCATAAAGGTATGCGGCTGAGATCAAAAAGTCCTTTATCCAGTTCCTGCAATATCCTGTTAGCCCTAAAAGTCCATCCTCTTTGGTTGCCCGTTAGAAGCAGCAAAGACTGAGCCTTGTAAGGCAAGAGAGGTATCTTAAGGGTTCAAGTCCCTCCTGGCGGTTGTCTTAGACAGAGGGTCTAGATAACACCTGGTTTAAAGGAGTTCAAGTCTCTGTTTGGTCTGTCATAAACTCGTACTCTGAAATTCATATTTTGTTTCACTGGAATATTGTTGTCCCAAAAGTGGATTCTTTACCCTGTGTGCAAAGTCCAATCCACACACAGAGAGGAGGTACCACGTTTATTGCAATCCTTGGCAGGATCGGATGCTAGCAGGCTGCAGGATCGGGTGCTAGCAGGCTAATGCCAAGAGAGCTGGCACCCCACAGGAACAGAACAGAGAATATTGACACACTGGGTTTGAAATGAAGGTACATTGTAGCTTTTGTCCCTGATTGGCTCGGGGGCTGAATCGATAAGGGATGCTTTGGCTTAGGGGTTTGATTTAATCTCCCTAACTTGGAGGGAATTTATCAGTCCAGCCATTATCACTGTAAACACAGCCATTCTGAGTCCCGTGCAATTCTACCACAAGTTTACTGCCAGACAGTATGGAGAGGCACAGAGCATGCCAACTTACAGGGAAGAGAAAAGTTGGGGATATCCACTGATAAATCCAGTTTCCGTTTGCTCACCATCCAAGTTGTGATTAGGTCAACTAAAAAAAACAGTTTGCTACTCCACTACCTGGGCGCAAACTGTAATAATTTTAACAGGCCTTAAAAGGCTAAATTTGGTAAGCATTATATTTCCAAGGACATCACTTTGTAAATGATCTTTCAAGGGGTGCATGCTTAGTCCCCTGTATATTATTTTTTTCCAACATGTTCTTTCCTGAGTTTCCTTAGAGTTTCAAACGAGGTATAATCATTACTAGTAAAACTGACAACAGATCTTCACTGAGAAGGCAGCAATCTCTTAAATTACAATATGATGCTGATCCATCAGTTAACACGATTTTGTATACTAACTGTCAAAAATATGAAGAGTAATAACAAAAAGAAAATTGAAAGCTTGCAAATACTTGTACTGTCACCACCGGATTTTGGTTTTCAAGACAGTCAGAATTCAATCAATATTCACATGTCTTTTTAAAATTTATTTTGTATACTCTACTTGTATAAAACATGTGACTTCTCAAAGTAAAAATACATTGTAAGTGCTTGTCTGGTGATTACAGTGCGACAAATGTTTTTCTGTGGATAAAATACACTGTGATGAGAAACATTTCCCACTTGCTTTCATGGATGGATGCAAGTGGTTCAGCTCCCTAAATCTCATTCTCCTTATAAACATACAAAACCGTCTAAGAGATCCACTGTGCTGCTTCCTTCTTGCTTGTAAAGGTCTTCAAGATTGCCACATCAAGCACATGGGAAGAACTAGAAGAGTCTATGCAAAAATGCTTTATGTAGTTGCAGAAGTCATTGTGACATTTTGCTCTAGCACCCTCACTCTTCACTCTTAACATAGTTTTTAAACCTTGCTTCTCACAAAGGCTGAGAAGTATGAGCAAATTACAAAGAAAACTCTTGTCCTCAATAAAGCTGAAGTAAGACAATGAGTAAAAGCCCTCAGGACCTTCAGCAATCACTGCTGCAAGGAGGAAACAGACACAAAAGCAGAAAACCCTCAGCAGACAATGCTTGTCTCTGAACTGTTGTGACAACTATGCAGATAATAAAAGAGGAACCAAGTTGCAGGAGACCAAAGGCAGCTTGGAAGTTTTTGGACTCCTGACCTAGAACTCCCTTTTTGTCATTCAACAGATCAATGTGTTATCCCAAAACTGGGCTCTTTACCCGATATGCAAAATCCAGCCAACACAGAGTCAACATATTTGTTTTTATTTCAGTTCTCTGCAGAAAAGGCTGCTAGGTGAGAGTTCACAAAACTAGCCCACCTTTGAGACATAAACCAGAACTTATATACAAAATAGTAACAAAGAAGGAACTACAGAAAGGATAGCTGGTCAGCCATTTCATCCCTCCTGACTTTACATATAATGGCATAAATTTATCAATCCATTATCCCAAGGCTCCTGCTCTCTCTTGGAAACACCTGGCACACCCCTGCTTGTGAAATCTGGAACCTTTGAAAAGGGTTTGCTAACTTTTTTCCTCCACAATGCCTTGACTGTGACTGAGCAATGAGGTATTCATATTGTAAGTAGCTACATCAAGGGTACCACTTTCGCAATCTTTATGTTAATTCTTCCTCCTGTTAAGCTTAATGCCCCATTATCCCCCTTTAAGACTTTATATTGCAAAACATCTCTTTGTCAACCTTCCTACCAATGGAGGAGCCCCACTGCTTATAAATGGATTAGGTGCTGTTCCTCCTACCTCTGAAATGGGACTGAGACCTATGTTTTAGAAAGATTGTCCTTGCTTACTGCATGAAGAGGCTGAGGCACAGACATGCTGTCATACCAAGAGTACAGAGAAGAATAAGTGTTGTCATCTTTTGAATTAACTGCTACTGTTTCTCTAGCTGACCTGGTTTAGATCCAGCTGGGAGAGGAGCACCACCTGGCTGCTTGATGCCCTCACTCCCTGCCCCCAAACGGGACAGAGTCATGGAACAGCATCCATTCACCACAACTCTCTGGGCTTGGCCATCCATCCAGTTTTTAACCCAGCGAAGAGTCCACCTGTCTAGGCCATGAGCCACCAGCTTCTCCAGCAGAATGCTGTGGGAAACAGTGTCAAAGGCCTTACTGAAGTCCAGGTAGACAACATCCACTGCTTTTCACTCATCCACTACACAGATCATGTGGTCATAGAAGGAGATCAGGTTGGTCAAGCAGGACCTGCCTTTTATAAGCCCATACTGGCTGGGTCTGATCCCCTGGCTGTCCTGTATGTGCCGTGTGAGCGCACTCAGGATGAACTGCTCCATAATCAATCTGTTAGTTCATACTGAAAGAACCCTGAAGGAAAGTACCAGGTCTTAGAAACTATTATGCTGGCTTGTAATCCTAACTGGGGGACATGTACTCTTTACTGAATAACTTTTTCACTGCAGAAGAAAGGAGGATGGTATTAGAGAATACAAAAGAGGAGGGGGGAAGAAGGAATCAGTGAGGATCCTGATCAGTATTACCTTTGAGGGAGGATCCAAACTGCAACCTGGATACTCACTTTGGAGAAACTGAACTGAAACAGTATCCAGAGTTGATCTTATATCATATACAACACCGGGTCACAAAACAAAACAAAACAAAAATCTATCTAAATTATATTAATTTAGACAAGAGCCTGAGGAGAGCCCATCAGTGCCTAAGAAAGATTATGTGAAGTGGCTAAGAAATGGAAATAATTAGATCCAGAAGACAGGGGAAATTAGGCAGCATTTAATATGTTTTTCATTGGCCAGTCATCTCAGGATATAAGGAAATTGTTGCAAAGGTCGATAGAGTGGGGGGAATGTCCATTTTCCAATTAATTTTAATTGCTTATAAGGTATAGAATAACATCAGCATGGTAAAAGATGGCAAAAGGCAGCAAGATCAGTCCGAGGACTTCAAGATCATAATGTTACAGGATTCAGGGACTGAATGAAGGGTGTAGGGGCAGGGAGCGAGGCAGGTTAGAACATTAAAGCATCCTCAGCAGGTCACCAGATTCAAATAAAGCTGGGAAATGAAACAATAATCTTCTTGACAGAATTCAGTACCATGCAGTACTGAACAGAGTTCAGTAGTGACTAGTTGCAAAGGGCTCCTGAACAAACCAAAAATACCAATTGTTGGGGCAACAAGAAATAAAACTTTGCAACCATTCTTGCAACCTGTGGAGCATACAATTGGAGGTACTGGATTCATTAGATTCTGTATATGTGGGATGCTTCCTTCCACTGTTAGGACAAGACTTACTATGCAAACTGAATGCAGGGGGTGCTAAATTAGAATTGTGTAATAGACCACAGAATGGGAGCCTGGACAAGTGTGAGGGCTGAGGTGAGAGCACGGAAGAACTTGTGATTGGCCGACCCAGGCACAGGCTGACGTGCTAAGGAAGTAGAGTAGAGAACTTCCTCTGCATGGTCAGCTCTAATTCTGCCATTTGAGGAGAGTGAGGAGCCAATGAAGAGTCACCACGACCACCACGGAAGTCCAGAGAACCAATGAAGATTTGCCACAACTTGCTTGTAGAAAGTATACAAATCATGTGTGTGTAAAAAATAAACATCTTAGGTTCACTCGTGAACTGCGTCCCTGTAATCAGTTGCCACAACTGAATGTTGCTATCTCAGGACTCTGCACAGTTGCACATCCTATGAGAAGCAGCATGGAAGACTCAAATCTGCCTACTAGGCAAAACTTTAAAAAAAAAACTGGAAACAACATACCAGACATGGTGCTGAATGCAGTTAATTCCTTTGGTGTGGGCCTTGAAGATACCAGGTGAAGTGAAAAATGTGACCCAAATGAAAATTGAATATAAACCAGGGACAAAAATGGTAAATCAACACACTATTGGACTGGAAGCACACAAAGGATTGGAGCCTTTGATAAATGCTTTAATGTGGTACAGACTGTTTAGAGAATTTCAATCTGAATTCAATACTCTGATTCTACCCATAAGGAACTGTTGTTTTTAAAAGTAATGTCTAGCACAGAATTTAAGAGCATTAAACTAAATAACCATGCACATACACCATACTGTATCAAACCCTTATACTCTCCTAGGTTTGGCAGGACATAAATGCTTATTGTACTGTTCTGAAGTAGAAAGATGCTTTCTTTTGTATCCCAGGGAATGAAGAAAGCCAAAAAAAAAAAAAAAACCCTTTGCTTTCAAACAGCAGGACACCACATCAGAAGGAAAGATGCTGCTGTGTTGGACTGTGCTTCCCCAATGATTCAAAACCCACCCTGCTCTGTTTGGTAATGCCAGGGTCAAGGAATTTGAACAGTGGCGAGGTCACGATAACAATGTGATTGTTACAATACATGGATGATACATTGATAGGCACTGACACTGAAGAAAGCTGTCTGGAGGCAACAATTAGTCTGCTCGAGGTTAAAAGAGCACAGAGTGTCCCAGAAGAAGGCTGTCACAGTTTAACCACAGCTGGCAACTAAACACCAGCAAGCTACAGCCCGCTGCCTACTTCCTCCCTCTCCGCTATATGTGGGCGGAGGAGAATCAGGAGTAAAAGAAAACAAAAAGCCCAAGGGTTGAGATAAGGACAGTTTAACAGAACAACATAAAGAGAGGAGAGATAACAATAACAATAACAATAATACTAGTGAAATAGTATATAAACCAAGCGATAATAAACTACTTACTCATGATACAGCTCTCCCTGCTCCAATCAGATGCTAAAGCCACCCACCAAAAACAAGCACCACTGCAGGGGGGCAACCTGTCCCCTTATGTAGAGGTCATGACATCAGTATGGTATCAAATATCCCATTGGCTGGTTTGGTGGTTTATCCCAGATGTCCCACCCAGCTGCCGCCTCACCCAGCTGCTTGTTCACCTCACCTGCTTGTGAACATTAACCCTATCCTAGCCAAACCCAGGACAAAGGACCGGGTGACAGAGCCCTGAAACCAAGTAGAGGAATCAAAATGACACCTCCACTGTATTCTGAGAAGGAAGACTGGTTGGCAGAAATCCTAAAATGCTTGAAGAATCCAAAAGGATAGTGGATAACTCCAAATCAGCTGGTCCTCACTACAGCTAAAATGATGGAATCCCTTAAAAAGCTACATGAAGAAATGGGAGCAGATGTTATGATAAACAGTGTTAAAAGATTACACTTTAGTGTAATTAGCATAGTTAGTGTTAAAAGATGCACCATAGGGCCAAAAATGCAGAGAAGTGCAGATACAATAGTATGAAGACACCAAATTTGCTATGTAAATAATACCCCCAAAAAATAAAATAAAATAAAATAAAGTAAAATAACAATCCAGTAGGAAATGTAAAAAAGACTAACTACTGGAAAGCACTGGCAAATAGACTTCTCTGAGCTGCGGAAGCCCAGACAGTACTTGTTTTAGCAGATACCTTTTCAGGATGGATAAAAGCTTTCTGTTGTCACACCAATCAAGCTAAAGAAATTGTTGTTGAAGTATTATTAAATTAGATAATCCCTAGATTTGGATTTAATGAGGGATTATCCTCAAACAACAGACCCCATGTTATTTCGGAAGTGGTCCTAGGAATATTTCTTCAGTTTAAATAAGGATTTGCATACTCCTTGGAGACTACAATCAAGTGTAAATGTAGAAAGGATGAAACAGACTCTTAAAAGACGGATTCCAAAACCATACCAGGAAGCTCAGCTCATATAGGTAGATGTCTTACCAATTGTCTTGATGAGAGTCAGAAACAGCTCACAAGTCAAAAGAGTAAGTCCTTTTACAATATTTTATGGAAAGCCATGCCCAGACAAAAGCCTAGAAACCTGAAGTGATAGATGCTATCAGGGGGAAGGAATGTTAAGAGATTATTCATTCTCTTTCTCACACACTTATTATCATTCTTACAAAATCAGCAAGCTCCTGCCCCCCTGGATTCTCTGGTACGTAACTTTCAATCTGGAGACCTGGTTTACATCCATAACTGGAAGATAAGCCACTGAAAGAAAAGCAGAAAGCACCTTACTTTGTTATACTGACTACCTATACAGATGAGAAGGTGGAGAGAATCGCTTCTTGGATCCAATACACACAGGTCAAGTCAGCCCCCCTGTTGAAACCTAAGGACAAGTGGAGAGCCGTTTTGGGGGGACCATTAAAGACTATACTGTCATGCAATTGTGTTACAGAATGAAGGACCGTGTATTTTTTGTTCTTTTCTAGGTGATAGAATCAGATACGTTTCTTCCAAAATAGGAATGGGAGATTTTGGCAAAAAATTTTATAAATACCTCCTCTTCCTCTTAGCTGGGACAGTTTCTGTGGAAGAGCTTTTCATCTTGTACTTGATTGGTGTGTCAACTCCTCACCATCTTTTAAAAAATAATATTATATATAATAGTTTTAGGGGAAAAAAAAAAAAAAAACATTACTTATACTAACTAGTTTAATTTTTTTTAAAAAAAATAGAAGAACAAAAGTCTAGGAAAAATTCCTTAGGAAAAATATAAGGTGAGACTTACGGGGAATGTAAAGTATTTCCATAAATCTCATAGGCGGGGGGTTGATGTCAAGAGGGGTTAAAAATTGACCAAAAATTAGGCAACCCTGATGGCTCTGTTTTGTAACCATGGTAAGAATGGAGAGTCCCTAAGAACAGAATATTCAAAAGGCTTTTATAGAACAGACCTTTGAATCTTATTTTCACACTATTGAATTTTCAAATCCATTCCATTTATAACAAAGAGAAAAGAATAAACAATAAAACCGTGCCTCTAAAAATACTCATAGAATAGTAGAATGGCCTAGGTTGGAAGGGACCTTAAAATTCACCTAGTTCCAATGCCCTCACCATGAGCACAGACACGTCCCAGTAGACCAGGCAGCTCAAAGCCACACCCAACCTGACATTGAGCACATCCAGTGATAGAACCCCACAACTTCCCAGGGCAACGTCTTTTAGTGTCTCACCACCCTCATAGTAAAGAACTTCTTCCTTACATCTAATCTAAATCTACTCTCTTCCAGCTTTAACCCATTACCACTCATGCTACCACTACAAGCCCCTGTAAAAAGTCCTTACCCAGCTTTCTTGTAGACCCCTTTTGTATAACTGGAAATCCACTATAAGGTCTCCCTGCAGCCTTCTCTTTTCAGGCTGAACAACCCAACTCGCTTAGCCTGTCCTTGTAAGAGAGGTGCTCCAGCTCTCTAATCATATTCGTAGCCTTCCTCTGGACCTACTCCAACAGGTCTTTGTCATTCTTGTGCTGGGGGCTCCAGGTGGGGAGCACTCTTACACAGCTGCTGATATCTAAGTGCTTTTGGTGCAGTACTCTAGGTGGGGAGTATTCTTATGCACCTGCAGACATCTAAATCACAGAATCACAGAATCACTATGGTTGGAAAGAACCCCTAAGATCACCGAGTCCAACCATTATCTAACTCTATCAAGTCACCTCTACACCATATCCCTGAGCACCCCCTCTAGACAGCTTTCAAATACATCCAGGGATGGTGATTCAACCACTTCCCTGGGAAGTTTGTTCCAACTCCTGATAACCCTTTTGGTGAAGAAGTTTCTCCTAAAGTCTAACCTAAATCTCCCCTGGTGTATGTTTTAATTAAATATCACAGGAGAGTATACAGAAGCATAACCTTTCCCACACTCACAGCATGGCTGCGTGTCTCGGAAGGGTGGTTGAGAGTTGTACAAAGAACGCTAATTTGTCACAGATCCTAATTTAAGATCCTGCCAACTACGCCAGTTTATTGCAAAGGAGTGTTTTAGATCACTTAAACGATCATCGTCAAAGGTATTAGCAAAAGTGATTTTAGCATGAAATTATAGAAGTGTGGCTTAACAGAGTTTGATGGCAAGGTTCACTCTCTCAGTTATTATATTATTACATTACATGGAAGGAACATAGGAAGGAAAGTTGAGTTACAATCAGTTAAGAGTGATTTACACAGAGGAGATGCAAAAGTGTAATGGAAATACTCTCATTGAGTCATGAGGTTCAGAATAGACTCCTTTGCCTTGTAAACTCCTTACAGAGTTTAAGAGCAAGTAGATCCAATCTCAGGTCTCATACTTGGTCAATGGTTTATGTCTGATAGAAGAGACACAGGGTAAGGGATACCCTCCTGTTGAGTAACAAAACTGACAGTGGACCTCCTTGCTTTCTGAACTCCTTCTTGGAGAGAAGGCTAGGTGCAACTGGATCCAGACTTAGTCCCAGACTTGGTAAACGGTTTATGGCTAATGAGATTAGCCCAAAGGATTTCATTAGACATTAACTGAGCATGCTGTGACCCACCTGACTTCTATCCAGACATCTGACATTTGTTTGGTCTGAAGTCCAATCCCCAGGTTTCCTGAAACAGACTCTCAAGCATCAATTCTTTGAAAAATAAATAATTTGTTAAAGTGGTACATCAGCAGGATTAGCTTGAGCCAGGTGCCTAAGGAAGGGACCTGAACAAAGAAATCCAGGGGTAATTATACCTTTACAGACTATTCACCCACCCCTCACACGCTCTTCACACTCTCTTCATGCATCTTCCATGCACCTGGTGATCCAAGAGGGATTCTGTTTTGAGATCTTCTGACTTCTGAGAGGATCCTTTCACTGTCTGCACACAGACCCTTATCTCATCAAGTTGCAGCTGGTGTTGTTTGTTGTAGCCTTAGAGCCTCCTTATAATTTGGTTTGTGTTGGCTCTCGAGGCTTTGTTTTGCTTAAGTAGCTATGTGTTCAGTAAATCTAGGTGAAAATCTACAGTTTGTGGCCTAAGGCTTCAGCAAATCTATCCATTCGTGCTAAGTAAAGCTAAGCAAACAGCAAAATAAATCACACAACATTATAACTCTAAGTGATTGATTCTATTTAAAACATACTTATTTAAGATAAAATACTAATATCTTTTAACACTGAGAGGCATCCCTGCTCAAGGGGAGAGATGCCTGACATGTAGTCCAGTTGCCTTCCAGGGAGAACTCAAATTTTGCTCGTCCAATAATCTGTCATTTGTAAAAGACCTCTTTGCTTCAAGGAACAACTTTGAGAGGGATCCCACCTGAAAGGGTGATCACCACCATGCAGCCACTCATGAGGGAGAGCACAAAGAAGACTCACTTAGGTTGTTGTATTTGTGGGATAAAGTGGTTGGCTTGCAGTAAAATTGCATACAATGGGAGAGGTATGTGCGACACTCTTTGTAGCCACAACTTTCTTTGCTTGCCCTGCTCCTTTGTGTGTTGTTTAGAGGATGTCTTGTCCCAGTTATGGCTCAGGCCTTTACCTCCTTTGGAGTTGCACCAAAAAGCTCTTAGTTTGGTTAAGGGTGGTTGAATGCATCCATGACACTAGGAGAAAAAATTTTCTCATTATGTTTGTTTATATTTGCTTTTAAAAACATTTAAGCACAGATGATTAAACTGGAAAATAAAGTAATGCTTTTATTCTATTTGAGTTCCGTCACTTACACTTTTTAAGAAAAATAAAATTTACTGTATTATTACTACTTAGAAGAAATCCAAAATGAACAAGGAGTGTATAAATAAAAAAGGTAGCCTGTGCCATATGAAAATAGATATTACATATAACATACTATAAACTTACAACAGTAAAGAGGATGGACTAGGAGATCACCTACCCCTTTGGTTCCATGTCTTGGGAGGCGGTTAAACAGTGATTAATAGGTTGTGCAGATTAGACAGTGTACTAAATGAGAAAAAGAGTTGACCTGAGGGAACTGAGTTGGGCAATGAAAGAAGTGGGAAGGCAAGAATGAAGAGGCAGGACAGTACAACAAATGGAAGTGGTAGCACAGATGCAAATAGACTGAGGTTAACTAAGATCTGCAGAGTATGTAACAAAATTAAATTAGAACAGACATAGAAACAATTTATGAAAGGAAGGAAAATCTTACAGATAATAGCTGTAAATTAAAATAGACCTTAAGTCAAAGCACACAAGGCAAGAAGAACTGAGGCTATCAATATTCTGCTTTTCTTACTGGAAAGGCAAAAAACACGTCATCTGCACGTCTCTAGGAAAGTCTACTGTTGAAAAGTGTGAAGCCATAGAGCTCTGCTTAGCTACCTGCTGGGCTAGCAGCAGTCTGAGTATTCTTTTGCAGTAAAAGTGATTCTTAATAGATAAATGTGGGCAAAAACTTCTGCTAGAGGAAGTCTAGCTTGAAAGTGTACTTATTGCCTGGACAAGTAACTTAGACACCGTGACATAACACAATTAAGTGGAGGCTGTGCAACGTGTAGTGGAAGCTAGTGACGAGGAGTGTACCACTGATCTTTGTTTTGCAATACCTTTAGCAGCATGACTAAATAAGCTTTTTCACTTATGTAGTGTGATCTAAAGATTTTCTCAACATTGGTTTAAGCTGACCACTTTGCTCATATAAAGGAAAGCTGTGAATAAGTTATATGAGCATGGGATAATAGCCCAGCTTGCTATGAGACAGGAATACAGCCTACTTTAGTGCGCTTCAGGAAAAATGTTGAGATGTTTGCAACTATGAGATTCTTGTGCTTTCTTTGGGGGTGGAGATCTGCTGAGCTGCCCTGCCAAACTGCTGAAGGAGGGAGTCTTGTAAAAATCAGACAGTCCCGTCTCAGCTAAATTAACGGAAGCAAACAACTCTTACTTGTATCTTGAAGGCTATAGTGTCTGAGCAAAGACCTTTGCCTAATTAATAGCAAAATTAATATTAAAGATTACACCCCTAAGTATGGTAATGAGTCAAACAGAGTACATGCTAAACATATATGAATGTGTTACTCATCTCTTCACCCAAATCATGCTAAATGTCACCTATTAGGCAAGGACAGAGAGGATCAGCATATAAAATGTGAGGAATACCTCTCAGGCTACTGCTGTCCATGCATGTCATTGCTGGGGCAGAAGACTTAAAAGTCTAGCAGAGACAATTGACAGGCTGTACACCTCTTTCTCCACCCAAAGCAGGAACCTCTTTTTGGTCCTTCAATTGCACCTTCAATATATAATTCGCCTTTTCCTAGCATTAGCATTATTTATTAGTGCTATTACACAGACTTGCACCTCCAAATGTCAGATGTACTTAGGAATTACTAACTTAAGCTCAACTATCCTTCTGCAGTTACTGCACTTATCAACTCCAATTCCAAACCTATTGTATTCATCACTTTAGTAAGTCTAGTAGCTTTCACTCTTACACTGCTTCAGTGCAAGTCCTGGGCTCTGAGACAGGCACAAACACCTCAGTGCAAGCCCCTTAGCCAAGGCTCTGAGATAGAATTACTTTTGACTTTGCCAAAATACAAGGGCTATGAGGATAATTTGAGGACTGGAGAGCCTGCCTTATGAGGAGAGGCTGAGAGACCTGGGGCTTTTTAGTCTGGAGAAGAGAAGACTTAGGGGAGATCTATTTAATGTGTATAAATAGATGAGGGCTGGCTGTCAGGAAGAAAGGGGCGACCTCTTTTCACTTGTACCCTGCGAAAGGACATGGGACAATGGACAGAAACTGGAGCACAGGAAGTTCCACCTCAACATGAGGAAGAATTTCTTTACTGTAAGGGTTCCAGAGCACTGGAACAGGCTCCCCACGGAGGTTGTGGAGTCTCCTTCCTTGAGGCTCTGAAGACCCATCTAGATGCATTCCTGTGTGACCTGCCCTAGACTAGATGGTCCTGCTCTGGCAGGCAGGTTGGATTCAATGGTCTCCAGAGGTCCCTTCCAACCCCTAACATTCTGTGGTTCTGTGAAACTGCTCAGTGCAAGCCCTTGGGCCCTGGCAGACATATGTCCCACTCTCACCCCTAACGTGGCAATGAGTCACACCAAAAATGGGAAATAAGCTCATCAGTTAGTATCTGCTTAGCGTCATTTAGCTACTGCTTCATACAGGGGATAAAAAAAAAAAAAAAAACAGAAGTATTTAAGTAGGGCTTTATTTCTTCTGTGCATTCTATGCCTTCGCAAGTAAAACCAAAAGCCCATAATTATAATGATTCAGAGACCTCAAAAGGGCAAAGATTATACCTTCTTTTAAATATAGCAATAGATTTCCTTTAAGTAAGGATATCTATCCCAGAATTCATCTACTCCGCCTGTATACTGAGCTGTATGCTCCCAACCTCAAAGTTCCTAATTCTGCTCACTGCCAAAGTAACAGGCTTTCAACACCTACAAGACTAAACATTTATCTTAGGCCATGCAGAGCATGGAACAAAAGTGCACAGCATTACAGTATATGGCATGATATGTAAAAAAAAACAGTTTTTCTAATCTGCTTTACAGATTAATTTTACAAGTTCAGGTTTCTCTCTCACATTTCCTGATTTTCTTATTATTTAATCATTCAAGTAAAAGAGACAGCTATGAAATCTGCCTTCCATCACAAGAAATGCAATACCCAACTACTATTACACCTGTAAGTATTCCAAAGATGTGAAAGCCTCTTTCCCCAAACCTCGAATATGGAAAAAAAAAAAATAATTACTCTCATATTTTTCCAACTGGTCTGAAAAATATTGAATTTGCCATCCAAAACAAAACAAAAATGTTGATTGCAATTAAAAGGAAAAAGTTTCCCCTCTCCAAAATTATTACCCATGCACACACTAAAATCTTGGAGGTGTCAGAGGGGTCAAACAACAGGAACAATCAGTACTTCAGAAAAAGTTCAATGTATTTTTCAAATAAAAAATTCAACAGCATTGACATTGCTCCATTTTTAACAAAAAAAAAATCCAAAACAATGCTAGTCAGATCCTCTAATGAATGTGGAAAATTGATGCTAATTCTTGCCAAGTACTGGCCAACACCTGTTGATTTGCCAAGGCTCATTTCCCCAGCCACCCCTGGCCAGCAACACAAAGTATTTGAACTGAAGATTGCAGAGCTGTACAGTGCCTTATGTCCACATGCTGATGTTTCTTTTCAACTATGACTCTCTGAAAGCAATGCATTCTCATCAAAATAGTTTTAAACAGAAACCCTAGTGCAGTATTACAATTCTATTAAAATTCTTGTAGGTATCTAGGGATGACTAACTACCCATGAGAACAGAGCCACTAATGCAGTCTTTTTATGTCCTCTGTAGGGACAGAAATAGTGTTTATATTCTATGGTACTACTAAAGTAGTTAAAATATCTAGACATATTTCACATTTGGTAACAGGGAAGGATGTATGCTTTTAAAATGAAATAGGTTCTAGCCAGCTGTGGGAAATGCAGAGAACAACACCATTAAAATTGAATTACTATGGCATCCATGAGGCAGAGGTGATCAATGAATAACTTGATATACAATAATTATTCCAGAAATGGATCATCATCCTTTATTGCTCAGATCGTATATTGACAGCATAAGAAAGTACAACATAGCACGTCTTGCAATCACTAGAGGTGAGTAATTGTGAATGCAAAGAGAGAGGTCACTTTCTTACTTCAGTTACACTGCCAATGGGATAGATGATGAGCCTTGTAAACTACTTTGCAGATGCACATGTCAGGACCATAAGCTATAGCTCTGTTTCTAACACAGAAATGTACCATTGCTCCTCTTGCCACTTCTGTTCTCCTGTTTTTTCTGAATCATAGAATGAATTATAGAATGTATTGGGTTGGAATGGACCTCCAAAGTTCATCTAGTCCAACACCCTTGCAATAAGCAGGGACATCTCCAACCAGGTCCAGCTGCTCAGAGCCTTATCAAGCCTGACCTTGAATGTCTCCAAGGATGGAGCCTCCACTACCTGTCTGGGCAACCTATTCCAGTGGTCCATCATCCTCATATTAAAGAACTTTTTCCTAATGTCTAACCTAAATCTACCCTTTTCTAGCTTAAAGCCATTACCCCTCATCTTGTCACTACAAACCATTGTGAATAGTCCCTCCCCCGCGTTCCTATAGGCCCCTTTCAGGTACTGGAAGATCACTATAATGTATCCTGAAGCCCCCTCTTCTCCAGGCTGAACAACCCCAACTCCCTCAGCCTGTCCTCACAGCAGAGCTGCTCCAGCCCTCTGATCATTTTTGTGGCTCTCCATTGAACACGCTGCAACAGCTCCACGTCCTTCCTGTGCTGGGGGCTCCAGGGCTGGACACAGGACTCTAGGTGGGGTCTCACCAGGGCAGAGCAGAGCGGCAGGATCACCTCTCTCCATCTGCTGGCCACGCTTCTTTTGATGCACCCAGGATGGAGATTGGCCTTCTGGGCTGCCACTGTGCATTGGTGGCTCATGTCCGGCTTTTAATTTACTAGTACCCCTAAGTCTCTTTCCAAGGCTGAGGGGAGACCTTATTGCTCTCTACAACTACCTGAAAGGAGCTTGTAGTGAGGCTGGTGTTGGTCTCGTCTCCCACGTTACTAGTGATAGGATGAGATGAAATGGGCTTGAGTTTCACCAGGGGAGGTTTCAGTTGGATATTTGGAATAATTTCTTTACTGAAAGAGTAGTGAGGCATTGGAACAGGCTGCCCAGGGAGGTGGTAGAGTCACCATCCCTGGAGGTGTTCAAAAAACATGGTTTAATGGTCATGGTACTCTTGGGTGATGGCTGAACTTGATGATCTTAGTAGTCTTTTCCAACCTTAATGATTCTGTGAATCACATTTCATAGTTCTTGGTATCAAATATATTTTGGTATTCTTACCAAAATGTTTATCTCATTTAGAGACCTTGGAGAAAGTTGCAAACAAATCTTCAAAGATTGTTTAGAGGTTGCTGCTGACTTCTTTTTCAAAATCCATATTTGAATAACAGACATGTAGTCTGTCATTAGTGTAAATGTCTTATGGATACATAATGTATAAAATTAGCATGCATGTGAATAACATAAACCTGAAAGTTTAACCATGTCTTAGGTTTTCACCATTCTTCTCTGTCTCACCGTACACAGTTAAGGCAAAGAAAGACGACAATCTGGAAATGAAAAATTAGGACGTAACTATTGCCCTCATCTGATCATATCTCCAGCCAGTCTCTATTGTCACCCCACACCCTTTTTCTAAGATACACTGAATGTCCATTTCTCTACATCTGGACAATAAACAGTACAGGTAGGTCTTTGTATCAGCACTATGTCAATAATCTAACACAGTAAACAGGCTTCGTGTGTTAAGAGTTACCAAACTCCCTGTCTTGTGAAGAGTTCATCTTTACCACTACTTCTGTATCAAGTATCTTTTCCACTTAGCACTTCATGATATGTAATGCAGCAACAATTGAAAAAGGTGGAAAATCGGGGTTCTTTCTGCAGACAGCCTGCCTTGGATGCATTCATAACTGGTACTCCAGCTGTTGTTATAGAAACCAGTTTCATTATTATGACTTCCTGCCTCTTTGTCTGTATCTCTTGTCTCGCTAGTTGTTTAACTACGAGCATCAGCATGGTGTCAAGAGGCTTGACAAAGAATAACAAAACAAAACAAAAAACAGCAACAAAAAATCCTAGATCAAATCAATCAAATCAGCACTAGTCTTAATACGATTTGTGTTATGTCTTTTTCAGTGCATCCTTTGCTGTGCATGTAGACTTCTTCATTGTGCCACTCATCTATTTATTTCAGTGCTTTTTTTAGTTATTGAAAGAAAGCTGTAGTAGACAGATGGGGCTGACATTTAGTCTGGAAGGCAATAGTATTTGTGGCCATTTTAATCTCTTGTGGACAGATGTCACTGTTGCTGACAATGAAATCTACTGAATTGGGGAATAGTCTTCTGAACAACGTGGTAGAAAACTCTTTGCCTGGGACTTGTGAAAGCAGGTTGAACAACACAAGAAAACATGCTCTAAGGAATAAGCTACACTGGTAGAATGATAGACTAGATGAGCTAAGAGTTGTTAGCTATTTCTAACTTTTGTGGGTATTATAAAAATCATAGAATTTCCATATAAACAAGAAGTTGCAGTTTCCTGTGGTGAAAAGGGAGAAGAGAAAGGGGAGTGGAACGAAAAGGTCAGTCTGTAGAAAAAAATACTAGATACAGGAAGAACTTATCTTCCCAGTTTTCTTATGCAGTTGACTCATAGCATATCACTGAAAGTTACATGCTCCTAAATAGTGCAATCATCAGCTAGAGAACAGCCCACGCTGTTAGACATTGAGCAGGAGAAGCACAACAGAACTTTGCTAATTATTTCACACTCTGCACCTTATCAGAAATAGATGTGTAAAAGTTGAGGAAACTAACATACTCAAAAAAATGAGAAAGGATTGCCCTTGGTACTACATTGTGTCTGGTTCTGTGTTTCATAACCGGCCATTTTACAGTTCCTCAAAAACATAGCCTAGTGCCATGGGTGAATTCTGTTTCAGTGGCCAAAATATACCAAGTGTACTGAGAGAGCAAACATTAGTTCTCATTCCAGGTAGGACCCTTGTGAAGCAATATAACCCAAAACAGGCAAAGTTTGTACAAAACTACTTTCCACAAAAATTTTTTTTTTTTTTTTTTTAAATTTATTTCCTCTTAGAATACAGCTTTGCAATTTGACTGGATTTCCTAGTGAATATCAATTGGATATCTCCTTTTATTGCTCAGTAAAGCAGAAAATAGCCAATGCCCTCAATCCTAAATATATCAGTTTGTCAGTTTCCTACTAACATGTTTCTTTTCAATTTACACCTACCTAAAGTTAAATGGTTTGGCATGGTGTATTTCAGAACTATTTTTTCAACGTCATCTCAAAGCATATTTTTTAAATTTCTAAAAATTAAGCACAGAGCAAAGTAAAATCATGTATTTTTCACTTCTTTCTATAGCATACTACAAATTCAACTTGTATAATATTCTAGAAGAGTTTCAGGTGTACACAGAATTTCAGTAACAGAACATAAATGTGTCATTTCTCACAATCTGCCATGATTTTCACTAAGAAAAATAGCTGAATATCATAAAGTGAACACTAATTCACTATCCACTTTCTCCTCTAAATCACACATAAACACCAGACTCAAAGAACAAGTAGTGAGGTATACTGCTCTCTCTAGGACACTACGATAATGTGTCAAAATGATTTTTGAAGACCCCAGTAAATCATTGCCGTCACATCATTTTTATTTATTATTTTATTAACTTATTCAAGAGAAAGGAGCAATTGCCCTTGTACTAGCTTTATCTACTGTATGTAATTTTAACACTCTTAACTTTTATGTAATATTTTATAATTAACATTAATAACTTTTCAAAACTAATTTGCAGGAAAAAAAAATAAAATTGCCAGGGTTGGCCTCCTGTTTGCAGAAGATAAGTTTGGTTTTTTTCTGAATAACATCACGTGTACGGTGTTCCCTAATGCCATCTACCTCATCCTGGCACCCCGACTGCTGGTGCTGGGCTGGATAGTCAAAGGGAGGGTTGCCTCTACCTACCATGCAGCTGATGTCATGTGAAGTAAATGGGTTGCACTGACAACACAATGGGCTTGAACAGGAAACCCTAGACACCCAGGAGTCTTGGCAGTGATCACAAACCGGCCAGCTAGCAGATATTTTTGGATGTCACCAGAGAAGGAGGTAATATGAGCTGAGAAGACCCCACCATGTAACAAACTACCAGATGATAAGAAGAAATATGCCGGTTCATGGGTCCTGTTACATAATGGGAAAACATTGATGGAGGGTGGCTCCTATGTAGAGTCCCACACGAGTAGCCAAAGCTACTGAAGGGCACAGTGAATCAAGTCAGTTTGCAGTGGTGAAAGCCATCCAACTGGCTTTTGATATTGCTGAGTTGAAAGAGGGGCCAGTGCTCTATCTCTATACCCCGTCATGAATGGTGGCAAATTTTCTGAGGTGGAAGCAGAGCAACTGGCAGTGCAGAGGTAAACCCATTTGGTCTCCTGAATTATGGCATGATATGGCTGCTCAGGCAGAGAACCTGGCTGTGAAGGTACATCACATGGATGTTCATGTACCCAAGAGTCAGACTACTGAAGAACACTGAAACAACCAGTGGGTGGATTAGGCTGTTAAGATTGGAGTGGCTCAAGTGGAACTTTTTCAGTCCATGACACCGCAGGTCATCAAGGGAGAGACGCAACATAGAGGTGGGCTCGAGACTGAGGGGTGGATTTGACCATGGACACTATCGCAGAGGTCATCCACAAATGGGAGACATACTTCCATCAATCAAGCCACGAGGTTAAAGCCCCAGTGGTATGGGAGATGATGGCTGAAACATAAATATGGAGAGACCTGGCAGGTTGACTACATCACACTGCCACAGACGCACCAAGACAAGCGTTATGTCCTCACAATGGTAGAACCAACCCCTGGGTGGCTGGAAACCTACCCAGTGTCCCATACCACCACCTGGAACATCATCCTGGGCCTTGAAAACAAGTCTTGTGGCAACACAGCACCCCAGAAAGAATCTAATCAGACAACGGAACTCACTTCCAATCCCCTACTTATGCACCAAACTCTGGGAAAATTGAACAGTACAATGGACTGTTAAAAACTACTTGGAAAGCAATACAGGGAGAGACCTTCAAACATTGGGACACACGTTTAGTAAAAGCCGCCTGGTTAGTCATTGTAAGAGGATCCAGCAATTGAGCTGGCCCTGCCCAATCAAAACTGCCACATGCTGTAAAAAGGACTAAAGTCCCCAGAGTTCACACAGAGAATATATTAGGGAAGATGGTCTCAGTTAGTGCTGCCTCAGGTAAGGACAAATCCATCCATAGGATTGCTTTTGCTCAGAGACATGGTTGCACCTGGTGGTTGATGTGGGAGGACAGAAGTATACCGGAAGGTATATACTTAATTTTGGTGGAGAACAGCCAGTGAATTAAACTACATGAATGTTAATTTTTAAATAGTTCTGCTGGGGATGACACAGATGGTATAGAATAAGGGGTGGACAATGTCCTTCATTTGGCTAGAGTAGGCTTAATTTTTACCAGAAATTAGGAAGGGTCACAGCTGGGATAAACAACTGAACCACCCTAATGGGACATTTCATACCATACTTATGTCATGCCCTCTATATATGGGTAGAGCTGACCCAAGGAAGGGGCACCTGTTTTCAGCATGTGGCTTCAGCATACATCCAGACCAGGGAAGGCATGTCTCAGTAACTAGTCTATATCGCTTGCTTCATATTTTTGTATTATCATTATTACTGTTGTTTCTTCTTTGTGTTGTTCTGTTAAACCATCTTTACCATAACCCATGTAGTTTTGTTGTTTTTTCTCTGAATTCTCCTCCCATAACACATGGTGGGGAGGGAGGAAGCAGTGGGTGAGCTGCTGTGTGGTGTCTAGTTGCCAGCTGAGGTTAAACCACAACAAACGTACTGAAGTGCTGGGTTTAAACCCCTAGCCCTGAATGAGAGCTGGCATGTGGATGTTGCACATAACCAGGACCCTCCTGATTGGTTTTCATCCAGAGTCTGGCCAGCCTTGGTTGGAACTGATTAGGAGATCACTACCAGGTGCTCCTACCTTCCACATTAACTTGAAGGCAGGGCAAGAAGCCACCTCTATAAGAACTGACTGCTGGTGGTGTACACAATGCATGTGTTGTGTGGGGTTCTGGCTACTGAAAGGGTTTCCTGACTCTTCATAGCAAGTAGAGCTCCCAGGGTGGTGGGGCAAGATGATGAGTCTCTCTGCTGGCAGTTGCTATATGATTGGGATTGGACTGACCACCTGGGTCCTTCCATCTCCCATAGCATGGTTCTGGAGTCAGCTTGCTCCCTTCTGCACATCCTTCACAGTGAGTCAATGTATTGACTTATGCCTTCCTCCAGGAGTGTGGCATGTTGGATCACTGGTGTGTGATTTAAGAGTGGAGGGAGGACTCTGGTTGCTGTTTTGCCTGTTGATGATAATATCCTTCTTAGCTGGGCATGTGGTCAGCAGAAGATGTATTCAAGATTAAATATTCAAAATCTGGATTTCATCAGGCAATTGTGGTGCATGATGACGTTGTCCCTGTGTACAAGGAGAATTAATCACAATGTTGTATGTGTTTTTAGATATTGCTCAGCTAAAGAAAATACTACCAGTGGCCCTGAAGCTGTCAGTTATTCATAGCTTAAAATCAGGTTATTGCCAAACAGGCTTACACTAAGTATCCACCTGCTTCCATCCAGAAATTTTTGTTCAGCAACAAAGAAAGGATTTATACATCTGCCTCAGTTTTCAGCAGCCAAGGTGTATCAGTACCAGTAACTACAGTCAGACTGCTTAATGTTTGAAAGAATGCTCCTCTTACACAGGCAGCAAAAGCCACATGAAGCCAGATCATCTGCTGGTTCTTGCCTTGCCTTCCCCCGGGAACAGGACACACTGTTGTAAGATCTCAAGGAGGCAGAATAGGTACAGGACACCTCAAAAATATCTGGTGCCACTGGCACAAGGCCTACAGAGGACCCTACTCAAATAGATAGGATTTGAAAGACATAACATGTTAGGGCTAAGGAAGTTGTGAGAACTAGAGCATCAAACTCATCCTCTGATGTTGATCTCTATTCCAGAGTGCACAGCCTGGAAATTTAGCCCTAAAATTTTTCTTTCTTCCCAGACTACAAAAGCTTTCCTTATTATCCTTGCTGACAATGTATAATAGGTGAAAACTGACTTTACACGTGAAGGCAAAGAAAAAAGAAGTATGCATTTCCACAGAGGATTAAACTTTGGTCTTGGAGTTGCATTCACACAAGTAAAAGGAAGGTCTGGGGGTTTGATGGTTGGGGTTTTGTTTTTTTTTGTTGTTGTTGCTGTTGGTTGGTTGTGGGTTTTTTGTTGGGTTTTGTTGTTGTTGGCCTTTTTGGTTTTGCTTTTTGAGCAAACAAAAGCAGCACACAGGCTTAAGATGAGGAAATTCTTGGGAAAAAATGTTAAACTTAAATTAAATACTTCTAAAGTCCTAAACAATTTCAATCTGTTCCAATTATCTTTGGTTATATATAACTTTGCAAAAATATATTTCGCCAGGGGTTTTAAACCCACTGGTTTTGCCCGGGAAGAAAACATCCCCAGCGGGACCCCCGTGTTACCTCCAGGGTGATCGTCAGCGAAGAGGAGGGCAGTGGCGAGTAAAGGAGGGATGGGCAACGATCGCTTTCTTCCAAAATAAAAGGTTTTAATAACAAGAAAATAACAAACAAAAACACCTGAGGCAGGCACTGAAACAGCACCCACCCCAGGGGAGAAGCGAAAGAGCATGTGGCCTTGGGGCCAGGGGTTTTTAACAGGTTGGTAGGTGGGTTTACAAAGGCATTGTCCTGTAAGGATACACGGACGAGTTACCGACAGGTCAGGGGTCCAATGGGTGTTAGGGGATTGGTCTTGTGGTGGCTAAGCCAACCACAACCTGGGAAAGGTGGAAAATTCTGGATGTGTGCCCGTGTTTGGGGACAAAGAGGCATCAGAAACCTCTGTCTCCAGGAGGCGCACTGCAACAGTTATATTTTGCTTAAGACATGCAAACCATCTGGATCTCTAACGAGGTGTTCTAAAGTAGCCTCCAAACTGATTCTTCATGTTAGGTATAATTGTTTGTTTCCCCACCTGAATTAACCAAGTCATTATAGCTTGTCCTAAATGTGGAAATGGCTGTTGCTCATTATATCAGTAATACCATGTTCTTCAAACAACCTGTAATAATCTGCTCACAGAATAACAGGGCAGGAACAAATATAAACTTTTTTAAACATTATTAAATATTTCATAATGGCAACAGTCTGTGATGCTACTAGACTAGAGAGCTAAGTATTGTGCTCTCTTCCTAACATAGCAAAGCTGTATTTTGAAGTCTCACTGGGCCATTATAAAATAAGTTTAGACCAGTATGGTTAAGGTCAGCCAAATTTAGGCACAAAGTGCCAAAGAATGTTATTTTTAGTACCTAAGTTAAAGCAAACAGGATTTATAGCGAACTAATTATTGTGTCTATTAGAACTCTTGATGAGAGTAGTCTTTTTTTTATATTAATTCTGTTGTTCCAATATAAAGTAATGCTACTATCCCTCATCTGATACTTCACTCATCTGCACTTCTTTCCAAAGTAACACATCACCAAAATTAGTTCAGTCCCAGTGATGTGTTGGTCCACTATCCATCTGAAAAAAATAGTTAAACTTGTTCTAGACTACTATTTTCCATTTTTAATTTTAAGGTTGTACCACTAACTCATTGACTTTATTTTTTTAGTTGCATTCAGGCATCCAAAGGGATCTCAAGTAGAATGAGACCAGATTAATCTGAATCAGGCAACGTAGTCCTTTAATATTAACCCCATTTAACTAAATCTGTGAGTCCAAAGGAAAATGCCTGCTCCCTGGCTGAGTGGGAAAATGAGTGCTGCACTGGGTGTGTGTTTCTGTATGTGCTGTATGTGTTACAAATAAACCTAGCTGATACCTCCAGCATCCTTTTCAAGCAACAGCAGATAATGGCATCATAAAAGGATTCAGTAATCCTTAAAACTCTGCAAACTCTCTCCACCACAGCTAAGTACTGTCTTTCCCGATTATTCAGACTAAGTTAGTGGATGGTAGTAGCAGTAGACTCAACCTGAATTCTTGTTCAGGTCTGGAAATAGATTGCATCAGAAACCTAAGTATGGCTATCGAAAGGAAAAGAATGCATGGTTCCCTTGTGCTGTATTCCTGCAAGAGCTTGCTTCAACACAATCGCCTTTCTGACCACTGAAACCCTTTTTGTTTAGCAGCAATTAAGACCAGCTCATCTGTAGCTAAAACATGTAAATTATAAGAACAGAAGCTGACTAGTATGTTATCATTAAAACTTCTCAGCCTAAAATAGTCTACAAAATCCAGTAAAGTGCTCTTTAGAACTTTTGCCTCGATGGCAAAACTAAAAGGCCAGGCTGGATGAGGCTCTGGGCCGCCTGACCTAGTGTGAGGTGTCGCTGCTCATGGCAGAGGGGTTGGAACTGGGGGATCCTTGTGGTCCCTTCCAACCCTGACAGATTCTGATTCTGATTTTGCAGAGGACTTAGTAGTGTTGGCTTAATGGTTGGACTTGATGATCTTGGAGGTCTCTTCCAACCTAAAGGATTCTATGATTCCATGATTTGCAGTAAATAATCCTAGCTATAAACACATTCTGCCAACTGTCTTCTGTACCATGCTACTTTTTAATAGCTAATCTAACTGTATCCTGAGTTTTTTAAATGTAAAACAAAAAGTTTGATCAAAAAGGAACCAGGCAGGGTAGAATCAAGAGACTGAGATTGTACACCAAACACCCAAGCTTTCTGTGTTTGAATTTAAAACAAAGTTACCCAACATAACACAATCATGTAATTTATCAAAATCACAGGGGAGGTTATGCAAAAGGCCATGTAAATATTTATTTGACCTATAAATAATTGTCTCACCCCTACAGAGACGAAACTTTGAATTTCAGAAGAGCAGATCAATACCATAAACACACAATGATAAAGGTAAGAAGCCAAGAACTGAAACTTGAAGGACTTTGGTAGGTTAAAAAGTGTTATTTGAACACAGTTTTCTGTAAGCATTTATGACACATTTTAAGACCAAGCCTATGAATTTTTTCTCTTATTTCTTCTCACCTTTCTTACACTCACCACAAAATAAATTTCTCGCAGATGATATATCTCATTCTTTTTGCATTAGACTTAAAGGACTAACAGATACTGCAATTGGATAATGTATTTTTATTAAATCAAATATTAAGGTACATAATACAGAATATTAAGAATAATAATACAGAAGTACTATTCTCCATTGGCTTCTGTGTAACTTAGAAGTAAAATTAAAAATCCCTACATTCTCTTCAAAGTTCTGAAACAGTTATAACTTAAAGAACTTCTAATTTGCATTCTTTTCTTCAGCATTATGGACATCTATTGTCATTTTAAAAAAAACAAATGCCAGCCTCTACACTGAAGTGTGTTTCTCCAAATGATGTTTTTGACTTTTAGAAAGAGAGCATTCTCGACAGGAACACCTAGGCCCAGGAACTCACTCCTACAGCTGAGTTGGTGGGACCTAACGGTACTCTACTGTGCTCATTTTTGCAGAAATATCATTCTAAAACTGAAATTAAAAATAACTTGATGGGCAAAAGAGAGAAAATATTCAGTACAACTACTGGCAAGCATAAGCATACTCATGAAGGTAATCACTTATTAAGATCACACCCTGGAACCAGATACCATAGGCTGCCTACTGTAATACACCTTTATGATAATCTTTGCAGCTGATATTTTAAAACTGTTCCACAAGAAAGTACCCCATACTTTTCTGATATTCAGAGAGTAAGCAGTGAAAAAAGGTTTCACTGCACTAAAAAAGTAGAAACAAAACACTTAAAAAATATATGGGCAATAGAAACTTACTTAAAAAATCAACAGACTACTTGCACATTTTCACAAGGTAAGCAGCCAGTAGGAGGTATATTGATGCTTCCAGTTCTTGCTTAAATCCTCTTCAAAGACAGTTGGCTGCCTGTCAAGGTTTATGGCTGGGCTGGCCACTAGATGAATGACAAATTGCTCTCTATTATTCCCTCTCCCTTCTCAAAGGGAAAGATAAAGGAAATAAGAGAGAGAGACTTATGGATTACAAAACTAAAACAGTTTTAATGCAAAATAATAATAAAATGGAATATATACAAATATATACAAAATCAGTAGTGAAACCAACCCCGCAATGACAATTCCATCACCACAACAACTGATGCTGTGGAGCCAGCACTGGGGAAGTCCTAGATTTAACTCAGGGACAGACTGGAACCAGATTCAGGAGGTGGATTCTAGAACTGGATTTAGGAACACACAGATCAGGCTCAAAGGCAGGACAGATGGAACCCTTGTCAGCCACCATCCATGGAAGAGGAGAGCTTGGACCTCATGATCCCTCAGCTTTATCCTGAATACATGGAATGGAAAGCCTTGTTGGTCAGTTGATGGTCACCTATTCTGTCCACTCTTCCTCACAGGTGTGGCCTTTACTTTCTGCACCCCCAATGTGGCACAAAAGATTTAGCTGTGACCTTGCTCTGCATACCAATCCATACTACCAGTCCTTGGTAATAACTGTAAATATTGAGCATTGTCACTGCTAGAACGAGACACCATGAAAATATGTCACTAACTTCAGAAAGTGCAGTTAGTTAGAAGAAGCTGAAAAGTAAAATCACCAAACAAAATTAGTTCTGTTCTGTCTCAAAGCAGGACACTGCCAAAACTATAAAAGCTTTGTCAGTCTCAGTTTTAAATCAAAGTGCAATAGTTTCTTCGAAAGCATCCCTTTGTTACATTTTTTTCCCATCTAAACTTCCCTTCCAGCTTCTTGGCAACAGAAAACAGCTTCTAAGATACTGAGCTTCTAATGTGGCTTGTTAGTCCCCATAAATTTAATAACTGATTCCAGAGGATTTCACCTGTGTACAGCTGTTTTACAATACCTCGATTGTAAAGCAAGGTCGTGAAGGTAAGACTTTGACAAACACCTCACGTTGCTTCCTGTTTTTGAATCTCCGTTGTTCTTTCTGTTCATTCATCTTTAATGCAAAGGTATTAACTACTACTGGAGGAAACAGATTGTGGCTCAAAAGGCTTTTGGAAGTCCTTTTGCAGGATGGTAATGTCGCCAGCAGAGCTGCAGTTACTAGACTGAAAGGTATTTTAAGTTACCAGATAAAATGTTCACTGTGACATTATTGGATAGCAAGTTCTTGGAGGAACCAATCCAGAATTTCAAAACTCCAGAAATGTACAAATCATCTCAGAATTTACTAGACATTCTGAGACACCTATAGAAATAGCAGTTCTCCAGGGACCTGGGAATTACATGTAGCCCCAGAATCTACCAAACTTTAAGTTACTATGATTACAGCAGGAAACTATGTTAGACCTCAGCTAGCTGAGCACTCATGCAGATAAAACCACAAATGCTAAAACATATTGACACATTAAAATGACAGTACTGCTCTACTATTTAATTGTTCCAATACCTTGTAAGACTTCACTCAGTTTAAAAGAATTCATAATACAGTATGAAAATTTCTTAAGTTTAAGAAAAATCTGACTTTGATTCCTGTACTCATCTATGGCTACTATTTCTCATCTGTGCATAAGAAAATCACAAAACCCACAGATCATGATCGGAGACTTGCATGTTTCAAGAACTTTGCAGGACCTAGAACATATCAGGATGATAAAAAACCACAAGAGGGTATGATATGCATGGCCTCAAAACCACCAGTTAAAGCATCCAATAGTATTAATGCAAACCTCTTTACAGATTAACTCCTTTGTTCCTACATAAAGTTTATGACTTCAACGCAACTACAGAAAATGACATCATGAACCTCCAACAAACAGATTAAAATGTATGCAAATATATATAAGAGAACAGGGTTTTTTTTTAGAATGCTGTAGTGTTCTGTGGGCATAAGTATATTAATCTATGTTGTACAATGGAATTCAATGCTTAAAATCCTTCAGTCAGCAACCAGTTTTAGTTCCATGCATGGAAGCAGTATGATAATGCTGAACGCAAGCTCAAAAGCCTTCAAAAAAATCCAAAATTGAATCCCTGCCTAATGTTATGCTGTATGATGCAGTATACTGCTTTTGTCAGCAGTAGTGTGGATGTTTCTATATCACATTGTACTTAAATTTCTGGATGTATCCGTCATTTTATACTGAAGCTACCACTGTAATTGGCTACAGCATAGACAAGTTTACTAACGTAGTCTTTCTGTGTGAACATGTCTCATTGGATCAACTTACTGGGAATCTTAAAATGCCCACATATTCATTTCAGCACATACATGATTCTGCATAGGACCTAAAAAACAACATATAAGATGGAAAAGTATATGATGAACACACAAGCTTCACAGGTGAACTAAATTCATTGTAGCAACCCAGAACAGGACTGTAACAGATCTGTAAAGCACAGAAAAGTAAACCCCATAGGGTGGGATGGAAAGTTTCCTTAGAAACACCAGGAAAGAACATTATTAGTTGTATTTAAATAGAAGGGCTTGGCCAACTCCTCAGTCCCTTGTTATTTCTTTAGATTTGTGAAAAAAAAACTACCCAGCAACTGCTTCTGTCCTGGCATTTTTGATTTCTAAATCACACCCACAGTTTTGGACACACAATTCGACTCATGATTTTTGGTAATATTTGGAATGAGTATTTGTGCATCACCTCTTTGATAACATTGGTAGCTTTTGAACTGATGTAAAGCACCATTATTCAACCAGGAGGCAAATGAGACGTTTTTAAAAATTAAATATATACACATTGTTACACAGACAATCTGTTTTAAGTTTATTCAGAAATTGGGTCTCAATTACTACCACTGCCTAATTTAATAAGAAAACTTATTTTGTAAACAGTACCGTCTATGCTTAGCTAAGTCCTAATTTCTTTGCTAACTTGTTACTGCCTCTTTGCCATTTATGCCTCACTGTTAATGGAATGAAAAAAATACACAGGACATTTTATGCTGAGTGATACCTGCATCCTCTAAACAAAACATCTAAGAGTGTCAGAAATGCCCTACCTATTTAGATCAGTGATCCAACAGGAGCAGTAGAAGATGTTTTTTAAAAAGAGCACAAACACCTCACTGTTATCCGCAGTCCTTTTTCCTTGTACTCCTTCAGCATCTAAGGTCATCATGTTATTGTTGTTAAAGGACTCTTACTAACCTGTTCCTCTGGAATTTCTTTATAGACCTTTTGTCCATGAATTTGTCTTGTCCCTTTTTGGCCTAGCTGATAATTCATCTTTCTATTAATTTTCCTCATAGTTTGAGTGCATGCTCCAACTTACAGTATAATGTGATCTAGTGAACAGCAGTATGTGATCTATCTATCCTTATGAAACATCTTGATAATTATGTAAATCTTAATCATGTACTTTCTCAGCCTTCTCATATTCAAACTGAAGTCCTAGCATTTTTATTTACTGCCCGTAAGGCAGCTTCCCAACATCTTTGACACTTTTACCTTCCTTTTTCTTGCTCCTTCTCCAGCTCTACTACCTCCTTAAGATGAAGAATCAGAACTGCTCCAAACACTGCAACAGTGGGCTTACCAAGGGTCTATACAACATTCCTGCACACAAGATTCCTCATGTTAAAAAAAAAAAAAAAAAATATCATTAACCTCAGTCTGAAGCTTACAGAATATCCTGAAAACATGGGACAAGTAAAAAGTCAGATCTTTTTTGGCATGAACTCTGTTGGTTCTGTGTATTCTTATCACAAAACTCTTTGCCCATAAAGCACAGTGTAGTCAGGATTCAAACACACTTCAGAATGATGAAGACATATTGCATGGGAAAAAAAAAAAAAAAAAAAAAGGGGGCATTTTTCCCTAATAAAAGAACAATGACTTCTAATTATGATTCCTTTCAGTGAGCACAACATGCCAATGATAACTGAGCAGTACAAGCTAAGCAGCTGTGCAAATTTATGAGTTTCATGATTAGAAGCTGTATTTCACTTAACAGGAAGCACTCATTTCCCCTTGGCCAAATCATGTTTTTCCCCCAACTTCAGGAATTAAAAACAAAACACTAAGGAAACAATTTACACTGATTGCTTCTGGCACACTGAAGAGTGTTTTTATTTACATATTTTCTCAGTCTGCATGATAACACCCTATGCAATAGTTATAAACACTGAGAATGGAAAATTCTTTCAGAATATTTGGTTTGTATTTAATTCCTTGGCACTTCACAAAATTCACTACTCCAAAAATAACATTTGGCTCAGAGAACACCAAATAAAAGAAAAAGGAGTTTTGTTTTTCAATTTTATGAATCATGTTTTAGCTTCATACTCTCTTTGACTCAATGTTTAAATTCCACAACTGAAGAACTGTGAGAAGTCATTGTCTGTGAAGTCTCATAACATTTTCTGTCAGCTCCAGTCAGATGGTTTATTTTTTAATCTTTTTAGGAACTGGCTTAAGACTTTTTTTTTTGCATGAAGGTAACTGAAAGAGATTTTAAAAATATATGCTTCCATCCCCTGTTTTTCCATGTTTCAGGAATAATAAAATACAATATTCATTCTTTTTGGAATTTTATCACTTACAGATTCACATTATAATCTTTCTTAGGACTTGCTGAAAAGGACTGCATCTGATACAAGAAAATAGCAATTTCTGTTCTTTCATGAACATAAATCTTCCAGTGGTCATCTCCAGCCATAATCTGGCAAACCATTCCAATATTGCAGTAACACCTGCCAAAGAAATCTGTTCCTGTTAAAATACAAGAAATCTTATCCTATATTCTGAATAGGATGCATTTAGCAAGTTTCCTAGAGTATACAATATCGAAGTTAAAAAGTACTTACAGATTTTTGTGTTTGAAAACTTCCTAGTGCTATTGTTTTCTGGTCAAGTAGTGTTAAGAACATACCTTTCCACATCGTGAAAAGAGCCACAGAAGCTAGAAATATAAAACGTTGCCTTTTCTTTTTTTTTTTTTTTTTTAAATTCTGATTGAAATGACCAGTTAAAATATGAGGAGCTGCAGTTCTCATGTCCCTTATACACTGACCCATTGTACCTTAAAAAGATGCTTTAAATGTCTTGTCTTTGAAGTTACACTCACCTAATTATATTTTTCATGTGGCTCTTTGTCACTAGGCTGCAGCTTACACATTACAGCCCTCATTTTCATGATGAATCACAATTGGCCAAACCAGTAATATAAATGCAATATATGTTCTAACCTCCCTCTTTATGATTAATTCTACCAGTGGTACAAATTTGCATGAATGAATGTCAGTATGTTTTCTGCCCTGAACATTTCCTGCTGGCTTCAATTGAGCCCCGCTGACATTGATTACAAATAATAGCTAAATATTCTTGATTTAATGGCTGTGGTGGCCTCACATCTGAAGGTGATGTCTGTAATAAAAGCAGACAAGACAAGCTTATGAAAAATACTAATCAGATTGTGTTTGCACATGTAATGCAGAGGCCTTGCAGACGTGCCAGCAAAATGGAACACAGTGTTAAAATGCAGCTGCTGGAAGTCAAGAGTTCAAGAACACATCACCTGCATTATTTTTTGTCCCTCTCCATCCTTTTACCACCTCTTTAAAGCACCTGTGAAGACACTGATATCATAGCCAAAAGGGTCAAAGTTTCAGTTTTGATCGTCTTTAGACAGATAATAGCATAAATCACAGTATAGTCACACCTACTGTCATTACTAATTCTTCTATCAGAAAATCATGAGAAATTAGAGAGACTTGTCACAACAGTTAGATCTACATGTCTAGCATTATGTTTAGCTTAGGTTAATTTGAATCATGCTAAAAAGGTCAATTTCTCCCCTATTTTTTAGATAGGGACAAAAATATGTTGCCTGCCAGAAGCACAGGGCAGATAAGAAAAACAAGAGATGAAAAAGAGCAGTTTTGCAAGATGGACAAGTGTACATAATGGAAAAGACTGGGGAAAATAATCAAAACCAAAACCAACCCAAAAAACATAAGAAGGATACCAAACAGGTTAAGTACTGAGGACACAGGCAGAGAATTTTCCCCTGGACTTGGGAATAAATGGCTGCAATGCTCCAGGGATGGCAAAGGTTGACAGAGTCTCTTCAGGTTCTGGTCAGGATCAGTACCTTCTTCTCCAGAACATTCTGGAAAGGATCCTACAATATCCAAACTAAAATGGCTAAAGACACTGGCTATAAGGTCATGAAGAAAAAAAAAATCACTAACCATGTGACAGGTGCCTCATAGCACTGTATCCCTTGCTTTCCCTTAGTATCATCAGCATGCAAATGGTTTAAGAAGCATTTTACTTCATCACCTTCCCAAAGACTGGCAGTGAGACCGACTGGCCTGTAGTTCCCCAGATGCTCATTCTTGCCCTTCTTGAAGACAGGAGCAAAATTTATTCTCTTCTATCTTCAGAAGCCTTCCTCTAATGCCATGACCTTTCAAGCATAATCAGGACAGGCCTTACAATGATGTCAGACAACTTCAGTACTTGTTGGTGCAAACCATCAGGCCCCATGGACTTATCTATGTCTGGTTTCTTTAAGTGGCCTCTAACCTGGTTCCCCTCCACTGAGAGGAAGTCTTCCATACTCCAGACTTCCACTCAAGTCACAGGGGCCTGGGATTCCAGAAGGCAAATCTTACCAGTAAAGACTAATACAACAAAGACGTTCAGTACCTCATATTTCTCTGTATCATTTGCCACAAACAGATCTGCCCCATTCAGAGTGGGCCTTTTATTACTGCTGCCTTCTTGAGCTTGGAGGAGGTGATCCTTGAAAATCAAGTAGCTCTCCTAGACTCTTCTCCTCTTCAGGGATGTATCCAAACACATATCCCTGTATTTGGGATTCTTCCAAACAGATCTTTGAAGAGGTCAGTGTCTGCTCTCCTGAAATCCAGGGCTGT
>NW_008604786.1:0-15849 GCF_000691845.1 Merops nubicus
GGTGACCGAGCGCCGTTTCCCCGCAGCGTCATCCGGCTGATCATGCAGTACCTGAAGGAGAACAGCCTCCACCGAGCCCTCGCCACCCTGCAGGAGGAAACTACCGTGTCCCTCAACACCGTGGATAGTATCGAGAGCTTTGTGGCTGACATCAACAGTGGGCACTGGGACACGGTGCTGCAAGCCATACAGTCCCTGAAGCTGCCCGACAAGACCCTCATTGACCTCTATGAGCAGGTGGGTGAGCACCAGCTGTGTGACACCTTTTCTGGCCTGGGTGGAAGCCCCTCTCTGGTGCTTTGCCCTTGCTCTCTGTGTTTGTCTCTGAGGTGTTTGTCTCTTGGTGCAGGTTGTGCTGGAGTTGATTGAGCTCCGGGAACTGGGTGCTGCCAGATCTCTCCTGAGGCAAACGGATCCCATGATCATGCTAAAACAGACTCAGCCAGAGCGGTACATCCATCTCGAAAACCTTCTGGCCAGATCCTACTTTGATCCTCGTGAGGTATGTTACCCTCTTCCCAGGCACCCCACGGTGCTGTCTTGTGTCACCCTTGGTATCAGTCCAAGCTGCCAGCTGTCTGTTCTTTCCCGCTCTGGGAAGGGGAACGTGCAGCTTCACAGTTTGATGGTTTTACATGTTCTGTGGAGTGCTTTGGAAATTACGTGTGATATTTGACCACGAGGCAGCAGAGCAGTGGTTTTAAAGTGTACTGTGGGTGGGCATTGTGGGGACCTGTGCCTTGGTTTTCTTGGTTTATGCATGGAGGAGAAAATGTACGTTTTGTTAGTGAAGATGTTGTGTAATAACAAGTCACTATTTCTGAGTGAGTGTGGCAGTGCCACCCCTTCACTGAACGCACATCCACGATGGTTCAAGGGTTGGTGTTAAAGAGAAGGGTTGTTTTGAAGGTCTAGAGAAAAACTGACCTGGAAGGGGCTCCAGTTCAGTGCAGTGTGTGGTTTTCTGGGAAGCAGCTGAGAAGAATGCCTCTGTTGACTTCTCCCTAGGCGTACCCGGACGGGAGCAGCAAGGAGAAGCGCAGAGCTGCTATTGCACAGGCTCTGGCTGGGGAGGTCAGCGTGGTGCCTCCCTCTCGTCTGATGGCACTGCTGGGGCAGGTAATTTCTGAGAAACACTTCAGTAGCATGGCAGTTTCTGTAATATCTGCCACATAAAACTAACTCCGATGTAGTTGATTCTACAGCTGTGCAAGAGTGAAGCTTAAACATTGAAGATTTACAAATGTTATTAAAAATGGTATTTTCTCTGTGTAGCAAAGATTTAGGAAAAGTCAGCATTCCAGCGGTAGATTTTTTTTTCTGTATGTCCTGGTTTCAGCTGGGACAGAGCTCATTTTCTTTTCTTAGTAGCTCTCCTCTTTGAGGCTGGAATAGTGCTGTGTTTTGGGTTCAGTATGAGATGACTACTGACAACGTACTGATGGTTTTAGTTGTTGCAAAGGACTTCCCAGCTTCCCAAGTGAGTTTGGCTAGTGTGCAGGTACACGAGAAGCTGGAGTGGATGGGGGGAGGAGCACGGCCAGGACAGCTGAGCCAAGCTAGCCAAAGGGGTGTTCCATGCCACAGAACTTCATGCTCAGTATATGAACTGCAGGAACTGGCCAGGAGGGCACATCACAGCTGGGGTGACCTGAGCAATTGCATTGTGCAACACTTGTCCTCTTCCTAGGCTCTGTTTCTCTCTCTTTCAATGATATTCCATTTAATTATATTTTTTAATTGTTCTTGTTTATTTTGTTATATTTTACTTAGTTACTAAACTACTCTTGTCTCAGCCCACGAGTTTCCCTGTTCCACTGGTAGCTGGGGGGAGTGAGCCAGTGGCTGTGTGGCACTTCCTTGCCTGCTGGGGTTGAACCATGGCACCTCAGAATAAATGCTCAGCACACAGCAAAAATTATTTTTGAAGTACATGGTAACACAGTTTCCCTTGTTGTACTTAAATATGTTTTTTTGTTTTGTTTTTTTTTATCCTCAGAAGGTATTCACTAATGGCCTACACAGACAGTTTCTAATGTATTTTGTTGTTTTATAGCTTGCATCTTACTTGTTAAACCTGTGAGTACGCCAGGTAAAGCTTTTGGCATAACAGGTATGTCCTGTGGCTGAAGGCAGCTCACTGCTGAAGGGGTTGTAGAAGATTCAGTCTTTTGACTGAAGTTCCCTTGTGCCTTCCAGGAAGACTTACATGTTGTTTTTAGTTTTAATGTGTGCATTTCTAGGCAGATAGACAACAGATCAGGTAATTGAAACAAACACCAGGTTGCTTTCACTCTCTGTGCACACTGTATACTATGTCCTGAAGGTAGAATGGGCCTGAGTCATTCTCAGTTGCAAGAAACATTTGGGGATGGTGTTCTGTTTGTGTTCATGAACTAGGAGCATAATATAAGTGTTTCAGGTACTTTTTTTTGCAGTGTATTTGTTTCAAACTGTACAGATGCACAATTTGCAAGGGTGCAAGAGGCTATTGCTCTATTGTGTTAATTAGAAGCAAACTTTAGTGAGGAAGATATTTGTTGGCTTACCTCTAATGGCCTGGCTTTCCCCTCCTCAAAAGGCACTGAAGTGGCAGCAGCATCAAGGGCTGCTTCCTCCTGGCATGACAATTGACTTGTTCAGAGGCAAAGCAGCTGTGAAAGATGTAGAAGAAGAGAAGTTCCCTACGCAGCTGAGCAGACATATTAAGGTGATGGTTTTGCCTTTGTGCATTACTGCTGCTTGTTCTTTCCCATGCTTTATATTAGGGGATAAGGGCAAACCTTCTGAATTCTTCTGTTCCCTTTTTTGTAAGTAATTTCCCTCCTGGCCCCTCTTCTCTCACCCCCAGTTTACTTCCCTCCTTCCCCTCCCCCTTCTTCTCCATCCTGTAGCTCACCATGTTACTTTTAGTGAGAGTATGAAATGAGGTCCCTTAACAAGACTGAGTGCTTGTGGTATTTGTGAATATGATAAATATATTGACTGTTTCTTTGTCTTCACAGTTCAGAATCGTTCAGTTTTCAGATGTGGTTTGCTTAGTCCCTTTTTTTTATTTGTGCAAGGGAACACCCCTGTCTTAAACCTCTATGCATGCTTATTAGCTCCCTAAGCTATTGCAAGACTTAAGATTGATCATTAGTTCTTACCTACCAGGTCAGTTAGTGTGGTCAGTATCTCCTTTTTAAGGATATTATCATACAGGTTTCAATAGAGAGAAAAAAATGTCCTGTAGTGACACAGTTGTCCTGCAGCACACACTATGTGAACAGGCAGTTTCCTCCTGTGCAGGATTTTCAACTTCAAGCAGTGCTGTACAGTGAGAAGCGTTGGTTTGCTGCAGTATCTGTCACAAAGAGCATAAGATAACATGTTTTCAAAAGCCAGGAATTAGACCTTGTGAAATCAAATTCTTCTGTGCAGTAGCGGCTTGGTAAAAATGCTTTATTAAAACTTGCTTTGTTCACCGATACTGATCTTGGATTTTTGTACTGATTAATGAAAATGGGTTTTTATGCTCTATTGTCATGGTTGTTTGCATTTAAAAGTTTAAAATTTAAAACTTGTATATAAACCCCACTAAACATTCTCTGAATATTTCATTAGATGAACATCATTCCAAGTGAAGCAACTTGTACTACATAAGACCTGTCTGAAATCTGCTAGTGATACATTCTGGGTGCTGGGAAGGTGTTTGTTAGCATACACAATTCAATGCAAAAACAAAAATTAGGAGACAGCCAGCCTGGCAGCTGCTGTAAGCAGGGAGTGTTTGATGCCAGTTTCACAGATATTAGCAGATCAAAAGGAGGGGAGGTTTAGGTTGGTTTTGAAGTGCTAGTGTGTAGGTATCATCACCTTTCTTTTGTACTTCAGTGTTAAATGTGTGCATGCACAACTCTAGAAAATACTGTAATTTTGCCAACAAAATGAGACTGAACTTTTGATTTAATGAGTTGCTTCTTTAAAATTGCTTACTAAGCTTCACTTCTGTTCTCTTATAAAACAGTTTGGGCAGAAGTCACATGTGGAGTGTGCTCGGTTTTCCCCAGACGGTCAGTACCTGGTTACTGGCTCTGTCGATGGATTCATTGAGGTGTGGAACTTCACTACTGGAAAGATCAGGAAGGTAAATTGTGCCTTATTTCACACAGACAGTTCATTGCCCAGAGCACCTGGTTTTATTCTTTGAGATTATTTGGGGTTTTTTTTGTCAGTAACTGTGAATTTGAAAAGAATGTCTGCTTGAGTGGATCAGGTATGGGTTTGGAATCTTTACTTGGGTTGAATTGTGATAAATTTTCCACCTTTCTGGATCATTGTTGCCTCTACAATGGTGACGACAGCTCATCCCCCTTATTATAGGGCTGTGGGGTCTGCTGGATGATAGGTTGTAAACTATAACTAGTTAAAGCTGCTTGTACTTTTGCACTGTGGTTTAAAATGTATTTAATCAAATCCAGTGTTTTGACTGGTGAATCTTCTGCCTTTTGTTTAGGATCTGAAGTACCAGGCACAAGATAATTTTATGATGATGGATGATGCAGTGCTGTGTATGTGTTTCAGCAGAGATACAGAAATGCTGGCAACTGGAGCACAAGATGGAAAAATCAAGGTACAAATCTTTTTGTATGGTATGTTGGTAGATCTGATGACTAGAAGGATTCGCCTGCAATTGCAGTCATCTTGCAGCCCACATTAAAAGAAAAAAAAAAAAGGATTTTTCGTGGCTCAGAAACAGATATGTGTTGGCTCTGATGTTTAAGCTGCTGTGTTCTCATAACAAAATAACCACCTCTTGTTCCCTCTCCAGGTGTGGAAAATCCAGAGCGGTCAGTGTCTGAGAAGATTTGAACGAGCACACAGTAAAGGTGTTACGTGCCTTAGTTTTTCTAAGGACAGCAGCCAAATTCTTAGTGCTTCTTTTGATCAGACAATCAGGTAAATAAACTGGGAATGTGTGGGCTACAGTGCAGGAGAAAACAGAATTTTCATATTATGCAGTTAAACTTCTGAGTATAGATTCATTTGACATGGGATTTGATCCTTTTGCATTGAATTTTAATGCTGATAGAAGAGCACGACTGCTGAGGGTTGGAGAGGATCAGTTTGAAAGTTTGACTTAACTTTCCATTCATGTTCCTTAACTTTCTGGGCATCTATTCTTCCCAGCAGTTTGATAGGGAATACTAGAGATCCAACCCTGGAAGACAGCCAGGCTGGTGGACCCTGAGAGGTTCAAGAACAGGAGTTGCAGTTTTTATCTGGAAATGGTGGTACAGCCTTCTCTGTGCTTTAGGGTGCTGGTTTTTGGTCCCAGTATCGCTTCAGACATACGTGTGGTGTATAAGGGAAAAGGCTGAGAGAGTGGGGCCTGGTTGGCCTGCCAGAAGAAGGCTGAGAAGGGACCTGGTTGCCTCATCTGGAGGTAGTCCTAGATAAGACAGTGCCACACTTTCTCAGGTGCACAGTTGCTACAAGGTGAAATTCTGATTGAGTATAAGGAAAACATTTTTTCCCCCCCCCTTGAAAAAGCAGCAGCACTTGTACAATGCAGAGAGAGCTGGGTCAGGCTGGGGGTGGGTCTCAGCCCTCGGAGACTTTCAAAGCTAAATTGATGAAGACCACTGAGTGACTTGGAAGTCACGTCGCTTTGGGAGCAGTGGAATAGAGGTCTCCTGAGGTCTCCTCCAGCCTAAGCCATTCTGTGATTCTCTGACAGGTACCACTGTGATGGAATCTGTTAAGAGAAAACTCTCGTAGACAAATAGCTTATAAATTCATGCTCACAAGAGAAAAGCAACTTCTTTCAGTATTGAAGATGAACCATAGAGGCAGGATCATTTTTCTCTTCACACCCAGAAGATAATTCCCATTTATCCAGACTGTCTCTGAAGTTCTTTTTATGGGCATGGGAATTCTTTCCATTTCTCATGCAAACCATCCCTTGCTGAGTAGCACCAGCATTATGTTGGATATGAGCTGAGGGTTTTTTCAACCAATCTGTATAGTTCAATTTCCCAATCACTGTGGCAGTCCTTTGGGGCAGTGAAACTGTTTGTGATGTTGGAGACCCACAAGCTGAGCTCTTGGGAACCAGGAACGGGAGTTGAGCTGGAACAAACTTTGGAGTTGCTTTGGTGCACAGTCCTCTTAGGGTAGCTTAGCAAGCTGGTAAGTGTCAGCATAGTTACAGCAGCTGGATGCGATATCTGTCTGTAGAGAATCTGAGGAATTACTTCCCTCTTAATGTGTCTGGGCTTAGCTGAACGAGCTTGGTATTACCTGACACTTCCCACTGGGAAAGACTCACTTGTCTGTAGTTCCTGCAGCTTACCTGGTGCGCAGATAACCTGCTAAGCAACACGATAAAGCAGTGGGCTGCTGTGGGACTGGTGGTTGGGCTTGCATCTGTGCTCTAAGGTCTTTGCAACCTGTGTAAGGCACACTAAGCATGAATTATTAAATAGTTTCATGTAGAAGGTACCTCTGGAGGTCACTAGCCGAATATGCTTCTGAAAGCACAGGCGACCTTTCAGTTAGGACAGCTTGCTCAGGGCCTTGTCCAGCTGAGTTCTGTCTCCATGGGTGGAGGAGACCTTGTTGCTTCTCTTGGAATCACTCCTAGGGCTGTACAAGTTTCTTGGATAAAATCTTGTTTGGACATAAGGACGGTTTGGTTTGGTTTGGGTTTTCTTTCCTTTGTAACTTTTGCCCTTTGCCTCTTGTCCTTTAGCCGTACACTTCTGAGAACAATCTAACTCCCATTTATTCTGTGAAAACTTGTTGGGTGGTGATGTTAACCAAATAGTTAAAACTTTTTAGGTTCTTAGTAAGGACTTAGTTACAATTCACTTTCATTATTGCTTTTATCTACCCTGCAACAACACTTTAAAAAGAAAGAAAAAGGGTATCTATTTGCAAATAGTCACAAAAATACTCAAACTCTGTTGTAATCGAAGTTATGAGATGGGCAGCAGCCTGATAAAACTCTTTTTCCTGCAGCTCTCGGCATTGGAAGGTGTTGCTTAACATCTGTGTAGTGCAGTAATTCTGATCTGCACCTATTTGGTGTCTTACTGAGGGGAATTAGCTCACTGCTGTATACATTTGTCTTGCAGCAAAGCTTTTCTGTTGCTACACAGACACTTTGTTGCCACTGAAAGCAGCTGAGGTCAGTTTTGTGGAAGTTCACAGATACTTTTCTTATTTGGGGTTTTTCTGGCTCAGTTATAATTTAACTTTTCTGTCTGCAAGGAAAACAGCGTTAGATGCTTCCGAACTTTCAGTTCTCTGGGCTTAACACACCCAGACCTTTCAGCTGCTCTTCAGGCATCATGTAGTCCAGACCTTTGGCCATCTTAGTGGGGGCCCAAAACTGGACACAGTCCTACAGGGGTGGCTGCACCTCTGCCAAGTAGGAGGAAACCTCGATTTGCAGACGGTGTCTTTCCTCATGTGTCTGGTTTGTGGCTGTATTTCCTCAGAGCCACAACACACTGTTCCCTCTTGCTTTGCTGTCCCCAAGGCCTGCCAGGTCCTCTGCTGCTCTGCAGCTGGCCAGCCCCCAGTGGATTCTGATGCCCGAGGTTGTTCTGCAGCCATAGTTTCTCAACATTGTGAGGTTTCTCTCTGTCCATCTGTCTGTTTTGTCAAGGTTTCTGACTTCCTCATCTGCCTCTTACAAAAGTGAATTGCAGGATATGAGACTTATGTTGTGAATCGGACTGACCCAGCACTTGGTGACTATGTGTTTCATGTGTAATTAAATGGGATTATGTAATATGCTTTAATAACTTCAGGCTCTTGCCTGCCTTGTAAAACCCAATGGCTCTCAATTGGGTGAAAATGAAGAAATTTGTGGGTCTGGAGGCACCTGCACAGTGAACAGGCATTACTTAGCAACATGAGAGATATTAATCTGTTTAAGTCCTGATATGTAGATATAAAAACTATACTATAGGCATTTTAACTGAAATTACATCAGGCTGGATGTTGAATCAAAGACAGCAAGTTTCAAATGGAATGAGGAATTTCATTCTCAAAGCTTCAGACTTACGCTTCAAGGTGATATTTCTGTAGTCAGGAGGTACTACAGTTTAAGGCCAATGTGGATTAGCTGTATAATTTCTTTTTAGATGACTGAGCAAACTCTTTGCAGAGCAGCGTAGCAAGAGGCAATGGCAATAGCTTCAAAAAGAGAAAAGTGTTGGTGCTGGGTGTAAGGAAAGAGCTTTTCTTAACACAACTACACCAGGCCTTGGCCAAGTCCTGAGCAAGATGACCTCACTTAAAGTTGAGCAGTGTGTTAGACTAGATACTTCCAAACTTAATTCTATAGTTTTTGTTTTGTCAGCTTCATAGCTTCCCCTTCCATAGTCCTGTCTCTGATAGGTACAGTGTCTGTTCCATACAGGTCCGTGAGGCTGAAGGGTGGGGGCCTTTCCCTGGCCTGGGCACAGGAGCACAAAGGGCCTTTGAAAGGGGCTTCTGAGAAAGACTTACAGCTTGTGATTGTTTAGCAGCTCTTACTGTTACCTGTCAGTGGTATCTCAGATTTAGAACACAGCAAGGCCAGAAGGTGGCTCAGGCGACCCCAGCTGTTCCTCATGACCTCTGTTGTGCGGCAGGATTCACGGACTGAAATCCGGGAAGACGTTGAAGGAGTTCCGTGGTCATTCTTCCTTTGTCAATGAAGCCACTTTCACCCAGGACGGCCACTATATTATCAGTGCATCCTCTGATGGCACGGTGAAGGTAAGAGAAATGATTTGTAAATAACATTTTCAAACTCTTTGCATGTTTTAGCTGATTTATTGTAAGTGCTGCGGTCTGGAGAAGGACTTGGTTATCTGCAATAGGTTGGCTTTCTACTTGTGATCTTTGCTGTGGATTAGTGTAAAAGAGAACTGATAAAGTTTCGTACTGTACTTACAGACTGCTGCAGAGCCTGTTTATATGGTATTTATGAAAGGAGAACATAAGTGCAGTTCTTAACTGTATGTTCCTGACTTAATCTAGAAGCAGCAGTGACACCTCTTGTCAGTGACTGTAACACCTCTTGTCCTAGAATGTGGGGATTGTTTGAAATAAGGGCATTTTCTTGCTTACTTTGTTGGACAACTCTCTGTTGTGTGGTGCTTAGGAGTCCCATGCTGTGTAAGCTAGTTAATCTAGCACTAACAGAACTGATGGTAGAAGCCATAAGATTGGCTTCTAGTCTCAGCAAAGAGTCCCAGCATGTGGTAGTTTAGAGGAGTAAAGCGTTGTGTACAAGGTGTTACTGACTGATAATAAGTAAAGAAATGGATATAGAAACAGATATGTTAAGTAGGGCATTGATGCTGTGTGTGGGGAGTGAACAGACCCAGTTTATAGATGTGACCTAAGAGAGTCTGATAGATTTTCCTCATATTAAATGGGGAATAATTTCAAACTCTCCCTCTTTACTAGGCTGCCCCAGTCATGGGTATAGTATAAGAAGGTGGTTCTCTTTCATTTTGATCATACCAGTATCTAAAAAGATATTCCAAAATATTCCAGAAATGATGAGCTACATTTTATTATAAACATTAAACAAGCGGTTCCGTTTCCTGGTTCTAAACAGCTAGAGCAGCACGGCGTTGAGCCTAGAGCAGCTCTAAGCTGCGACGTCTCTCTCACCAGTACCAGTGAGGCTTTGCTTTTTCAGCAGTTTTTGTGTCTGTCTTGTATAAAGAAGTCTGCACATGTATTTACAGACACCAGCTAAAACCAGAAAGCAACTGGACTCACTCCTTAGGGAGTATGCTGAACAAAGAGGAGACAGGCTGAATTGGAATAATGGAATTTGAGTTTCTGTCCAGTTGAAGTGAAAATGTTCATGGTGTCCACACTTCAAAATAGATCAGATTTTTTTTTTTCCTTTTTTTTTTTTTTTTTAATCTACTTTAAGCTACAATTTTTGGAATTCTTATTTGCCTTCAGGAGCCTTAAAAAATCATAATACTGTATCATGAATCAACTGATTTTTGTTATTTTTTTAAAACTAATGCATTTTACATTTCTTTCATACAAGGTTTGGAATGTGAAGACAACGGAGTGCTCAAACACCTTCAAGTCCCTCGGCAGCACTGCTGGAACAGACATCACTGTGAACAGTGTCATTCTGCTGCCTAAAAACCCAGAACACTTTGTTGTTTGCAACAGGTCAAATACAGTCGTCATCATGAATATGCAAGGACAAGTATGTGTTCTTACTGGTGCCCTTTAAAGTCTCTCTCTCTCTCTGTAATTTTAAGAATGCAAAAAACCTAGTTAATAACCTTACCTTGTGTTAAACCTGATTTCTCCAGTTGGCTTCCATGGCAGGCTTCTGCAGCCCGTTTATAGAACAGCTTGCCTTGCAGACAGCAGTTCCAGCTGTGGAGACATCCTGTGTTCTAAACAGACTGCCTACATATTATTTAGTACTGCCTGAAGATTTTTGCCATGAGTGTAGTAATGATGTGCTGCAGTTCAACCCTAACAAATGGTTTTTTGGGGCTGTCCTTCCAGATTGTAAGAAGTTTCAGCTCTGGTAAGAGAGAAGGAGGTGACTTTGTCTGCTGTGCGCTTTCACCTCGCGGTGAATGGATCTACTGTGTCGGTGAAGATTTTGTGCTCTACTGCTTTAGCACAGTGACCGGCAAGCTGGAGAGAACCCTGACTGTAAGTTCTTAGCTTTGAGCTTTTGCAGGGTTGTAAACATGAGGATCATCTAAGTGCTTGTTATTAAAGAAGTCCATAAGGAGAAGTCTCATACCAAGGAATCTCTCCCCTGCGGCAGCCGTGATCGCTAACAAGTGTTCCAAAACACTTGCTTGTAGAATGTCTTTGGCTTTTTTAATAACAACTTTAATTTTAAAAGCTATGAAAATGTTTACCCACCAAGCCAAGAGTAAATTTGCTCAAACTTAATACAGCATGTCTTTGTCTCAGCTCCAGCTGATGGAGAACCTGACTGAGCTGTCAGATTTAAAGCTTCCAGGCTTAAATTTGCCTTGCATTAAAATTAAGAGGAATACCAGGTTGAATGTCTAAATTTAATGTGGAACACTTAGATATCATGGATTTCAGTGGATGTAAACCTTCACTGAACCTTCCCTTGCCCAACAAAAACTGACTGCTGTGACATAAGAACTGTTTGCGACTGGAACGTAAGAGTGGTGGGCTGTGTTCCTCTGCTTTTGCTGCATGCACAAAGCATGTGAAACCTCAGTCCAGCTTTCCTGTAGCTCTTGTTTGAAGAGAGTATTTGGCTTGCATCTGCTAAAGCAAGAAGGTCGTGATGAATGTCTCTGCTTATTCTTTAGGTTCATGAAAAAGATGTCATCGGCATTGCTCATCACCCCCACCAGAACCTGATTGCCACTTACAGTGAAGATGGCCTCCTCAAGCTCTGGAAGCCATAGCTTGATTTTGCAGGGAGCTGTGAAGTGTGCCTGTTAGTTGCAGGTGGTTGGTGTTCGTGCTTTAACACAGTCTAAATGCACCGGGTGTGGTGTTTCCTGAATTTTCACATTGGTTTTCCAGAGAATGATGTTTTTACTTCGTCTGAAGTTAGGTAGATTGATGCTTAAATATAGCATGAGTTAGTTTCAAATACTTTTATTTTTACCAGATTAGCAGAAGCAATTTCAAGTGAGGGCTTTTTTTCTGTCTCCTGAAGTCTGTACTCTTTCTACAGAACACACTTGCAAGTGATTCACAGCTTCAGAAGGAAGCTGGTTTTCCCCATTTCACAGCACTTACTGCTATAAAGCTGCAGAAGTTGGCAGTGTGATATAGTTGGTTCTTTGGTTTTTGATTTTTTTTGAGTTTTAGGTTGTGGAGGGGGCAGGTAATGTTTTGTTTTGTTCTTTTACTTTATTTCCAGGCTAAAAGTAAGTGTTACCTGGGCCCTCTTTCTATAAGTGCATAATATCTTCAGACCAGCTTTACCTGAAGCATACAGCAGGGGATCAATTTTTAAAAACATGTACAGTCTGGTTTACTTCTGTGAGATGATATTTTTACAGTTTCATATAGCTGTGGACCTAATTAAGGACATACTTAAGTCCCACACTATGATGAAAAGAAGCTTTCACACTAAAAAAAATCACCTGAGATGGTGATTCTGTTTGAGATCCTGTGAATGTACACCAGAATCTTCTGAAATCTGACCACAGTCTTTCTAGGTTGCAGGAAAAACATGAAGGTTTTGTTTATAGTGGTGACACAAACCTGTGCAGACAGGAATTCGCTGTGGTTTCCTGTCCTCACCTCTTGTAGAGTTGTACTGTACCTTGATACAGTAATTTTTCAAACTCTAAAGTAAAAACTTCTCTTTCACTTAATTTCTTTCTAGTTTGAGTAATCTCACTTTTTTTTCATCTAGAGTCTTGATTCTAATGCAGGTGTTGGTTGTCAGCTAGTGGCTGACCTCCTTCAAAACTTTATTGGTCTACATTTGTATCAGCCTAAGGAAAAGCAGAAAATTTCCAGCTTAAGTTCCCACATAGTGCTGCTTATTCACTACAATTGTAGTGTTTCCTTTGCATGTCTAGCTCTCATGTTTTAATTCCTAAGTTGTTTTTCATTTTCTCAGATACGGCAATAAAGTAACTGTTTAGATGGTAAAAAGTGTTTATTTTCCCTGTCTGAACAGACACTGGTGTGTTCAGAAACATCTGACAATAATGTCTGACAAGCTCCATTGGCAATTAGTACTTTTGATGCAGGAGAAAATCTTGACAAAATATTAATAGTATCTAGCTTGCGTTTTCTTACTTAGTTTCCTACATTGCTAATCCTTAATGTAAATGGTAATTTAATATTGTCAAAGGAAAGTAGTTGTAGCCAATAAAACTACCAAAATCCTGAGTGTTTATACACTGTGGTGTTCCTGTGTTGAATTGCGTTCTTTAGATGAAAAATTTGATAAAATCTGGCATTTCTTATCCCTGTTATGTAAGAGTTTCATAGTTTGTTGCATCAAGTCCTAGAGACGAAGAAGCGAACCGTACCGATCCTCCTGAAAGGGCAGTGTGGAGCTTACCTCCTGGGCCACCCTGGACATCTGTGAAATAGCAGTTGGCACAGAAGTACAGTGACAACCTTGAAAATGTTAATCTTTTTGGACATCAAATGTAACGCTTTTTTTTTTTTTAAATGTAAATTAATTTTTAAATGTAATCTAGGAAGACATTTCTCTAGGGAATTGTCCAACATTATGTTACTTAACTGTATGTAGGACTTGGACAGGGCAACATATTTAATGATTAATAAAGCAAGCATTTTTCATCTGTTGGCTTTGCCTTATTCCTGAACTATTCTGCTTGGAGCTGGCAAGTTGCGTTGTACGTGCAGGAGTGTGAAATGCTTTCTGGGGGGAGTGCCACGCAGTGGAAGTCTCAGAGGCCAGTTCATCCTCCTGTTCCTGAACTGGAGATCAATGAACTTCAGCCCTACTTGGGCAGAATCTGCTGCCCATCTATGTGCTTGCAGAATGTGTGTGGAGGAGCTGCTGCCATCTCAGCAGAAAATAAACAAGGTTGGGTTCCTCCACGGTTATGCAAGTGATGGATGTCACTTTTTTTTTTTAATTAATATTATTAGGGTAATAGTTTATCCAAGCACCATGTGAGGCTGTAGATATGAAGTGTAGTCCTGTCCTCATACCACTACCATCTTGCCATCTGCAAAAGCAAATCAAACCCTCCCATGAGCCCTAGCTTTAGGATTCTCCTGTTAGTCAGTGAGATTTAGAGATCAGCTGAAAACTGAAGACTTGATCTCAAAAGGAAAAGATCCTTTGTGAGTACCTCATGAGGCAGCCAAATTCCACATAACCTCCACGGGTGCCTACTGGGCCCCCCATAATGTGTGATTGTGCATGTTGAGGGCTTTGAGCTGTGATCTAGGGTGAGAACACCTGCCTCTGACTGGGGCAGATGGATGGTAACACCAGTGCCCAGCCTGGGACAAGAAGAGGAACAAAATTGTTGCAGAGATTTACAGGAAAGATGATGCTAAAACTCAGTTACAAATGCTCTTCAAGTAAAAGTCTTCACTTTCTGCCTAGTGTCTGCATGGGTTTTGGGAGGCCTTCAGCATGGCTACTGCTCCTGCAGCTGCTGTGGCTGCTGCGTGCTCCAGAGCGCTCCCTGGACAGCTGTAAACAAACCCTGTGAGCTTCTGCATCGGGCAGCTGGTGAGAGAAGGGCTGAGCAAACTTGGATCTGAACGTCAGGGGACACCAATAGGCTGCAGGTGAATCCCAAGGAGAAAGGGGGCCAAACACTTTATTTCAGGACAGAGCAGGAATTAGATGGGAATTCCGTGGCTCCCCGTGGGGCAAGATAAAAAGAGATGGATGCTGCTGAAGTGAAAGGAACGACAACCTTACCTGTAACAGGTGCTGCTTGCATTATGAGATGTGTAATGAAGCCCTCTTCAGTTTCTTTGTGTCCTGTAGCCCATAACATTGTCTCCCTGGATCCTAACAAGTTCTGAGTACGCCTGTGCTTTGTTGGACAGGAAATGGCATTTGCCTGACTGGGAGCAGGCACATGCTGCTGCCAGCTGCTTACCTGTCCCCAAATTAGAAGCTTTGTAAGCTTCATAAGAAAACGCGGAACCTGGCGTTTCTTTTATCTGTGGCTTTGGAACAGGATGTATTAACTCCAACCTTGTGCCTTACTAGTGCTTTGAGCACCAATTAATCACAAAGGGAAGCAGCAACATGCCTTCCCGGGTAAGATCATAGAGTTGCTTACATTGGAAAAGACCTCTTAAGATCATAAAGTCCAACCTCAAACCTAAGACTGCCAAGTCCAGCCCTAAACCGTGGCACTAAGCACCACACCTCTGTTTCTAACTCCTTCCAGGGATGGTGAGTCCAGCACTTCCCTGGCCAGCCTTCACAATCCTTTTGGTGAATAAATGTTTCTTAGTATCCAACCTAAACCTTCGCTGGTGCAGCTTGAGGCTGTTTCCTCTTGTCTTATCACTTGTCACATGGGAGAAGAGACTGACCCCCGCCCCGTTACAGCCTCCTTTCAGGTAGTTGAAGTGGTAAGGTCTCTGCTGAGCCTGCTTTTCTTCAGATCCCTCAGCCATTCCTCATTAGACTTGCTCTCTAGACCCTCCACCAGCTTCACTGCCAGTGACAGTGCATTTTACCCCTCATCAACAGGACCCTTATCTGCAGTTATCTGCTTTGGTGATAACGATGCATCTGGGTGTGAGGATCCCACTGGGCTCAGCCGGTTTCAGGGGGAATCCATAACAATCCATAGCCATGGGCTAGCCTGAACAACATGTTTGGGTGTAAGAGCAATAGGAAAATATGACTATGTCCATCATCTTACCCCCTGTATGTGCCACTGTCTGCTACAGTAGATTTTGCAGTGCTTAAACCACTGATTAGAGGGGCCCCAGCAATTCCTAAACCTGGCAAAATGAGATGAGATACATAGATAAAGAACACAATGAAGGGCTTGGTGACAACAATCACATGGCCCATAAATGACTCCCTGCATGGTGAGAATTAATGCATGACTTTGTTAACTACAGTCCTGAGATGGGCTGGGAGGATACGTTAGCTGAAAAGCAATACCTAAAAATCTGAGACTACACAATAAGGCCACTGAAACAGAGAATAGAAACTTGGTTAAAGGGGAATAAATTATAAAAACCCCTAGCAGAACCCCAAGAGTGGTGAAATGATTTATGGAGAAAGGCATTATCCCTGGGCATTCCCAGAGCTGCAATTCAGGGTCAGCCTACTGGCATTACCTTGAGTCTGATTGGAGTATTTCAGAAACGGGATAACCCTGAACAGAAAGA
>NW_008604786.1:15921-17563 GCF_000691845.1 Merops nubicus
TAAAAAATTGAGTAGTGCTGGGAAGGCAATTGGGCCTGCCTGTCCACACGGTAGAAGCTTTTCGGTGGATAAGTAATGACAGCCCATACATTTTTATCCCAGTCAGTCCTCAAAGGAAGTTGCTAGAGTTTTTAATAGATACAGGGGCACAAATTTCAATATTCACACAAGAGGATGCCAAAAAAGCGAGGAGTGCATGCTGGAAAGTTGAGATCACTGGTGTGAATGGCGGGAGCACTGTATGCCTGGCAGCTGAAGTAAACTCATGGCTCCCAGGTGAAAAGCACATGACATCTGCTTGCTTTAAAATTAAAATTAATAATTACATATTTTAGGCTTTGATGTTTTAAATGGATGGACCTGGCATCTGCTGAATGGCTCTGTATGGTCCTTTGGGTCAAATACAGACCCCAAATCCACTAGAAATAAGGAGGTGGCAGTGTGCATGCTTCACACAGCCCCTGCACTCCCCGTGTCAAAAATTACTAAGGCACCTCAAGATCCAATTTCTGCCACAGCAGGAAATGGAATTTCTGAAGCAATTACTGACTTAGAAAAACAGCAAATAATTTCTAAAACCCATTCTGTATGTAATTCCTGCCAGTTCAGAAACGGGATGGGAAGTGGCCTTTGACAATTGATAATCAGAGCCTGAATGCCAATACAGGTCCATTGAGAGCTGCTGTACCTGATCTTGCAAACTTAACAGCCACCCTGCAAGCAGCTGCACACCCGTAGGTGGCAACACTGGATGCACAAGACATGTTCTTTACGGTTCCCCTGAAGGAGGAGGACAAGCAGAAGTTTGCATTTACCTGTGAGGGAACACAATACACTTTTAACAGACTCCCCTAGGGCTATAAACGTTCCCCCACAGTTGCTCGCTCTGCACTTGCCCAGCTCCTGCGGGCAGTCTCACTCCCCGAAGTGTGAAGCTGTACCGATGTATAGATGCTGTACTAAGTGGAGGAACTTCACCTGAGGAGGTGGGGTAAGCAGCGCCGGCAGTGTGGCAAACACTAAATAAAGCAGAAATTCAGGGGAAAGGTCGAGGACCAAGTAAAGAAGTAAAACTCTTAGGTACTTTATGGATAGCAGGCAGTGCAGTGATTGCTCCAGATACATAAAGAAAAATCGAGGAACTGCAAATGCCTCAATCAAGAAAGGGGTTACAACAGTTAATGGGAACTTTAGGATATTGGAGGAAGCATGTACCTGGATTCTCTATTGTTTCCCACCCATTGTACTCACTTTTATGGAAAGGCCAACCCTGGAAATGGGAACTAGAACATCAAGAAGCAGTCAAAACTCTAACTGAAGAGTTAAAGACGATCAGTCACTGGGACCAGTACACCTCTGTGACCCTATCACAGCCCAATGGGGTTTTGCTGAACATGCCACTTTCTGTAACCTGTTCCAGACTGGCCCTAATGGGCCTAAAAGGCCTCTATTGTTCAGCTCAGCTGCTGCTAAAGAAACAGAACAAGGATACACTGAATGGGAAAAAGGAGGAAAAGGACTTCTATCTTTAGTCCAAGCAGTTAAACGAGCGGAGAAAACACATCAGGTATAGCCTGGGCAAACCAGAGGACCGTTTAATTTACTCAAAGCGTTTCTGAAGGAGACTGCACCTCCAGCAGGA
>NW_008604786.1:17602-27808 GCF_000691845.1 Merops nubicus
GGAATTGCACAAAAGCCCACCCTCAGGAAATGGAAGCCTACCTCACAGGGGCTGCAGAAAACATGCAGTTAACTGAAGGGCACACTAAGGTTTCCAAATTACAGATGCCCATAAACACAGACCCTTTAGCATTACAGCAACCTTTTAAACCTTCACCCATTCTGGATGCACCACCCCTCACTGAGGGTACTCCAACAGAAAACGTTTGGTTTACTGATTGTTCAGCAAAAAGGGGAAATGGTAAATGGCAGTGTAAAGCTGTTGCACTAGATATCACCACAGGTAAACAAGTCATAGAAGAAGGTGAATGTGGTACACACGTAGGAGAACCATGAGGAGTTGTTTTGGCAGCACAGAATGGGATGATAAATCATATATGTAGACTCTTATGCTGTGTGGGCCGGGGCCTCCGTCAGTGGGGAACCTTGAACTGGGAAGCAAATAGATCCCCAGTTTGGAGAAATGAAGACTGGAAATGATTACTAGATATAGCCAGAAAAACACCCTTCAAGATACGATGGGTAAAGGCCTATGCTAACAATGATGAGCCAGCCACAAAATGGAATTGAAAGGTAGATGAACTGACCAAAATTAGGCAAATTACACCAGACCCTGAGTGGCATTGGCTGGGGGAATGGTTGCTTCAAAATTTAGGCCACACCAGTAAAGCAGCACTTTACTGTGCAGCGCTGAGTAGAGGCGGGCCCATAAACAGGAAAACCTGTTCTTACAGAACAGCTAAAACTCCACCCCTACATAACAATGAAGGGAAACCTTTATGATCTTCATGGCAAATTGATTATATTGGACCACCCAAATCCTCTGCAGGATATCAATATATCCTCACAGGAGTAGAAGTGGTTTCAGGCCTGCTTATGGCAAATAAATGTCAGAAAGTCAATGGTCAAAATGCAATATGAGGATTATCATATTGATTTTCAATTCTGCCTACTCCTGATGTCATCCAAAGTGACCTTAACCATACACACCACCATACACCCAATCACTGCATTAGGATTAAATCACAATGGAGCTGTACTCTATCCACTGGAGCATAGAGTATGGCCCCAACAAAATGGAAACAAATGGCAAACTGTTGATGTTAACGCATGCATTATATGAGAACAAGGATTTATTTGTGAGAGAAATACCATCAAAGCACAAGACTTTTGTCTGGACACTAAAGAAAATGTTTGTCACTTTGAAATGTACCCCAATGAGTCCCCTAAAACTGTACTTGTACGTGTTGGTAAAGGATGTGTTTGTATGAGAACTCTTTGTGATTTTATATACATAGATAATATTACTGTGGATACAAGTAATCACACAATTATTTGTGTTTGTAACTTTACTAAAATGACAGGATGTGACTTTACTTTTCAGCCCCTGTCATATCTTATCAATTATTACAATCCAATTATACTTTGAGTCAAGATTTACTACCTATCCCTATCGGAATGAATCTTACATTGGTGAAGAAACTAATGCAACAGGGTGAACTGTGTCAACTGTTAGAATGCGCCCGAGACACTGGACACAAAACTTTAATCACCGTTTATCCTGATGCAGAAGAGATACACCACGTCTTGGAGAGAGTGAAGAAGGATGGAGAACATCACTGGTGGGAAACACTTTTTGGATGGTCGCCAATGGCAACGGGACTGTTTAATTTCATGATTCACCCAGCTGTGATTCTGCTGTCTCTAACTTTAATATGTCTATTGCTTGTAATTATACTGTTTATAAAGATTTGGTACATGATCAAGCAAATAGCCCAACTCCAACCACTGAAAACATACAATACTCCACTATCTACCTACCATGGATCTGTAACTGCATAAATTATCAATGTACTATTGATGGCACAGAGGGAAGAGGTGACCATACCACCACTTTGTGAGAAAAAGATGAACTGACTATAGTCATGGGGTGGAGTGTGACAGTGCATTTTACCCCTCATCAACAGGGCCCTTATCTGCAGTTATCTGCTTTGGTGCTAACGATGCATCTGGGGATGACAGTTGCATCTGGGTGTAAGGATCCCACTGGGCTAAGCCAGATTCAGGGGGAATCCATAATTATCCATAGCCATGGGCTAGCCTGAACAAGATGTTTGGGTATAAGGCAACCATCTTACCTCCATAAATAGCAGGCAGCCCATGAGCTCTTTGAGCTCTCCTGTGGGGCAGCTGGCTGCACTTTAGCAGGGATGCCTGATATTCCCCAGGGCTGACAGATTCCTTGCCACAGCAGATCATTGGAAAGTGCTATCTATCCATCCATCCATTCATTTATCACTTAAACTTTGAATCTTTGCTAAGGGTGCACTCAGTTTTAACTGTACCCATAATCCCCCATTTAGCTTGTCTTCTGTGTAGTAAATAATCAGGTGTACCTTGCCATCAAATTATTTTCCTTAAAGTTGCATTTACTGTTTCAGACTTTGCGGAAGGGCTGTCTGTTATCACTGAATACACTGTTCCTTCCCCTTCGTGAGTGAAGTGCAGAGCTCCCCTCCCCGACACTGCCCTTTGCTGGGCACACTCCAGCATCTCAACGTCCTTGTAGTGAGTGGCCCAAAACTGAACCCGCTACTCATGGTGTGGCCTCACCAGTGCTGAGTACAGAGGGATGATCTCTAGCCTAGTCCTCCTGGCCACACTTTATGAACCTGACCAGGATGCTGTTGGCATCTTGGCCACCTGGGCACACTGCTGGCTCCTATTTAGCCAGCTGTCAATCAGTACTACCAGGTCTTTTTCCACGGAGCAGCTTTCCAGTCACACTTCCCCAAGCCTGTGGTGCTGCGTGGGGTGGTTGTGATGCAGCTGTGGGACCCGGCACGTGGCCTTGCTCAGCCTCAGCTCATGGATCCGGACTGTCCAGGTCCCTCTGAAGAGCTTTTCCACCCTCAAGCAGACCAACACTCCTGCCCAGCTTGATGTCATCTGCAAACTTCCTGAGGGTGGCCTCGACCGTCTCAGGCAGATCGTTGGTACGAGGTGTTAGAACTGGCTCCAGCAGCGAGCCCGGGGGAACACCGCTTGTGACCAGCCACCACCTGGATCTAACTCCATTCATTCAGATGAAGTTCCCAATGAAAAAGTCATAGGGCAAGTTGCTTGCCCTTGCCTCACACTGCAAGTTCAAAGCAGATTTGGGATGATAAAGTTTACTCCTCTGGGCTGAGCAAACTTGTTGGGTAGCTAGAAGACAGCACAGGGAGGAAAAGACACTTGGGGGCCTAAGTCTTAGAGGCAGAAGCACAAATGAGAGTAGGCTCTTAAATGAATCTGCAGTGGGTATTCTCAGTGTCCCACAAACCTGTGGAATAGCGGTGCTGCTAGATTTTTCCAGGGAAAATACGAGTCCTACATGCCTGGTGCACAGTGGAGAGAATCACTGCAACAGCCTAGGCTATAAGCTCAATGACGTGAATTTGGTGTTGTTGACACTGAAACACTGGAAGTCGTTGCAAACATCAACTCAGGTTCTGACAGGTTGGATTACTGTGCTGGTTGTCCTGGAAGCAGCTGGTTTTTCCTGCTGTATCCTCAATTTCTACAGCTGTTAGTTCCCTGAAATGGGAAACTACTCCACACAAAACATGATGTCAGAAAAAACTGTGTTGTTTCATTTTTCAGTGTCACAGAACATGTTTTGCTGCCTGCTGTAGCTGTACAATACCCAGAATATTGTGGGAAAGCGAGAAATCTTGGCAGAGGCCACACATCATACCCAGTGTCTCAGAGCTGTGTCCCCTTGCTAGCTGGTGCCTTCATTTGCTGCTGCTTTTTGCTGTGGGCTGCCTCCACTGCTGCCCATGTATTTCTTTTGGACAAGGCTTTTATGTCAGTCCCTTGCTCATTTCAAAGCAGAATGCTAAGCTGGTGCTGCTCCTGCTGCCCCTCCTGCACCAGCAGCAGCATCTCTCCCTGGGTTGCTCTGCCAAGGCTTTGGGAGGCTTCTCACCAGCCCTGCTCCTACAAGCCAGACCCGGCCCACTCTCTAGACTAGCTGTGCCATCAAACATGAAGCAGAATTGCCCACCATAGGACCTCTACTGTGTTGATGCAGCTGTGGGTGTGGGGACAGGATAACTACAGTGATGCTGGGAAAAAAGGGCTATGGAAGGGTTTTATAATGTCCTGTTGCCATCCTTGGGGGACTGCACCAACCTTGGTTTGCCCTAGCTCTTTGGATCCAGTGGCTAACAAAAAAAAGAGCAAGGGTGCTTAGTGAACTGCAGACAAGAAGTGTATTCTGGTGCTGTTTAGTCCCAACACCGTTATGAGGAGTCCCAGCCATCGCCAGAGGTAGGATTACCTTCTGCTCCTCCCCTTGACTCAGCCAGGCCACCCTACTGATGCAACAAAGGCTCCTGCTGGTCACATTCCTACAGCTGATTGATGAGCCCCTTCAAGGGAAATGAAACTTGGAAAGATGGTTGGCCTGTACATGGTTTTATCCCTGCTCAGGCAAAGAAAGAAAACCTAGGTGAAAGGGAGCTACAGCTGAGGCACAAAGGCCAGTTGTCTTTATAAAATGAAACCTGTAACACTTAGAACAGCCACAGATATTTTCTGTGGCTGTTTTCAGATACTAGAGCTAAAACACATGTACTGTCCCTGTAGCAGCTATTTCCAGAAAGAAAAAAAACCTCCCTTCATGACACTTCTGCTTCAAAGCGGTATGAAAAGTATCATCAGCTCTGTCCCAGGGCAGATGGTGGAACAAGGCTAAACTACCACACTAAAGGTTAAATCCAGACCTGTCCTCTCAGCACATTTTCTGAAAAGTTTTTTTTCTAAGATTTTTCTGTGAATAGCTGTCTAAAAAGAAGGGGGTGGTGTCTTTAAACCAACATCTGGTCTAAGAAAAGACGCAATGAGCCATTTTGTAATTATATTGGAAATGCTTCATCTACAATAATTAGAACATTCATACAGAACTTTCAAGTCAGCTTAAAATAATGCACACAATACATTAATTTCAGAACATCCTATAGGCATCAGTTGGTTGTGTTCACCAACGGCAAGCTTCTCTCCTCTTCAAGGTTCATATATCCCCATCAACAAGGCTGGTGCTGCTTTCCATGACACACCACTGAGGAGTATCTGATTTTGGGACTGAGGGTGGAAGTCAAGCTCCACACACCAGCAGGCTGACAGATTCCAAACTGCAAGTGTGCAGATAAAGCCTGGGGGTTTTTTATTCATGCGTGGTAGTGAAGGAAGTTCCTGCAGCAGCCAAGCAACCACTGTCTCTACTCGCAGCATGGCCTGGGAGAGCAGCCAGGCAGCAGCCAGCCATGAGCCAAAGCAAGCTTCACATGGAGCTCCAGGGTCAGGACCAAAGCTGGCAGAGGAAAGGACTGTTTGACCTTAGGTGCAGAAGCTTCAAAGAGTTTGTGGAGCTGAAAAACCCGTGAAAACTGAGCACATCCTTGACAGCTTCACCCGCTACGTGGCTGCATTAGAGCCAGTTCCTATTTAACAAACACCAGTACAAGCCCAAAGTATTAACATGTTATCCTAACTGGTACATAAGTTAACTCTACCTTACCATGAGTTAAGTACTTGCACATACTTCATTAACAGTGTAAGATCTAGAATCCCTAAAAAGAACACCACAGAATCTTAGTTTAAGCCTGGGCCATTGCACACATACAGGAATTGCAAGGCTTGGAATAAAAAGCAAGCAGGTAAGGGTGTTTTCTTCACCAAGAGGCAGGAGTGATGTGCAATCAGGTTCATTTGAGCTTGCATCCTGGAGCTTTATACAAATTGTAAAGTCAGTTTAATTACTTAGTTTATTTCCTTACGCTTTTTAGAAACAACTATGGCTGGATAGAACAACAAATAGCAGGAAGTGAGGGTGTAGTCCTTCCCTCACCCACTAACGCATACAAAACAAACATCACAAGTTATCCACCGGCCCATTTACGAGGTCTGGCATTGAACACCACCCCTCGGGTGATGCTCATCATCTTCATAGACCTCTCCATTATAGTGGTGTTTTCTTTTCTGAGATGGATCAAAGTCTACTAAATCCACTTGCTCCATTTCCTCAGTTTCTTCTATTTCCTGCCTTGTGGGTAGCAGCTTTTCAAGTAAAGACAACTTATCTGAGGACAGGAATCCACTCTCTGGGAAGTTCACCTGAAATCAGCAAGAACTTGGGTTACTCAAGGTTGCCCAAAGTGGCTTTTTTTCCATCCCACCACAGGTCAAGTATTTGCCCAAGTTAGCTTTATCATCACAACTTACTTAAACCCAGTCCTCAAAAATAACTTAAGCCACTAGGCTATTTTTTAAAGCCTGGAAGAAGCTGGTTTCTATCTCTGGCAATTTAACCAAGTCTTTTTCCATTTCTTACACCTCAGACTGCTCTCTGAAATCACCCTGTAAGCTAAGTACAGGATATATCAACATTAGAGATATGGCTGAATCTCCTCCAAAACCACAGAAGACAGAACCTGCCACCACAACTCCCAGCACTGTTCCTTCCAGACTATTCCTCTACTGCAGCACAGGGGAAGTTACTAATCCATCCTCCCGACAGAAGGATACAAAACTAAAGAAAACATGCCAAGCAAACAGAAATTCATAAGGTATCTGCAGAGAATCTTCTGGTACTTAATGTATTTCTAGCACAGAGTGTTCCAGAAGTTCTGTTCTGAACTATAACTCTGATGGATTACATGTTCTCACCACTGCCAAAAACAAACATCAAACCAGGACATCTGATAAGTGGTATCTCTTCTTGACCGAGGTAATGTTTAGAGGTCAAACTCTGGATGGATATTCAGTGGTGAACTGTGCCATGGAAGCAGGCTGATGCACCTACCCTGAATTCTATGATCAGACGTCCCTTCTCATACGGTCTGCGATAGATCGGCATACCTTCATTCAGCACACACTTTATGTCCCCATGCTTGACAACCTGGCCTAGAAAAAAGAAAAGCCTAAAAAAGGAAGGAAAGGATCCTCCACGCAGGCAACAGAAGCAGCTTTAGTTTTAACTCCCTTCAGTATTTATGTAACCTTACTACATTGTGGTCGGACAGTTACACCAATAGGTAGAAGTCTAACAGGGACTGGCTGCCTGGTAAGTTCTGAGTAGGGAAGGAGGTTGATGTCCATGTTACATTATTGCAACTGTGTTATGCTTCCCAAGGGAAGCATACTTACAAATTTATTAAGTGCTCCATCACTTCCAAGGCTGAAAAAGTGGTTTTCAGAGACCCACGGCCTTCAATTCTCATGAGATATCCTCAGGATACAAGTATGTCTGTGAGGAAGGTCTGTTACTATATCACGCAAAAAGAAAGTTACTGCTGACTGCTATCCAAAAATCCTTTTTTTTTTCTTTAAAGATTTCTACTGTAAGGACTAGAAAAGAGGCTTGATACCAGTATACATCCCTTGTTCATCAAGATGGGATGTTTCTGTTCCTTTACATTTCCAGCTTACATTCACTGTACACTGGGACTTCTAGCAGAAAGCGATCCACACTTACCAGGATGGGAGGTGATAATAATAGTTCTGTTATCCAGCGTTGTGATCGGCTTTTGAAAGCCACAGAGAGCTTCCACCAGCTGAATATCCATAGACAAAAGGAGGTCTTCATCTCGTCTAAGGCACAACAAATGAAAAACAGAGAAGAAGCAGCAGAGGGATGACATCCCACTTGAATATGTAGCACAGCAGGGACAAGAAAGCTGTAATTTTAACAGCCTGTGCCTTCTCAGTCCTGGGGAAAAGTTACCTGTCAGCCTCCTGAACACTGCAACTGGGACAATTAATCCCTTCCTTTACACAGATGAATACTCTGAGTGCACCAGATAACTCTACATGGTTCTGTTACACTGTCATTCTGAGGATCTAGTACTAGGGAAGTTTGAACAGGTCATGTTCACTCTGGGTTATGATGAAAATACCATCTAGAAAGCATCAGGAACATCTGCAGAGATAATTTAATTGTTGTAATTGCCTGTTCTCACTTCAGTATGGCAGAGCTAGTGGTGTCTGCCTGCACTGCACATTCAAAGGCTATGAAATCCTCCAATCTGTTCAAAGAATTTAGTCATTTTGTTCCTCCTGTTTTAAAGATCTCCCTGGAAGAAGGCTTGCTTGAAAAGTTAATTTTAAACTCCAACAGGAGAGGGGGGGAAGATTCCACTTGTCCCAGAGCCGAATAACCCCACAGGACCAGTAACAGCAAGGGTCACCTAAGGACACTAGAACTGAAAGCAGTGGTCAGAACGATGGTCACACATACGCCCAGGGTCACGGCTCCAGGTCCCAGGTAACCCTGCTAACCGTTTGCCTCGGACTGACCCTCTGGCAGAGCTGATTTAGTATCTGGTTTCACTGGAAGTTAAGGGGGAAAAAAAATAAAAATGAGCTGAGTAAGCTTATCCAAAGCAAACAGAACTGATTCTTAACCCGTGAGCTCAGTGTCCTTTGGCACAGAGTTCTGGCACCAGCTTCCAGAGCTCAGCACCATACAGAAGTCGGGCAGACCAGCTGCTGGTTTCCCAGGACACTCTGGCTCACCATTCCTACTCACAAGTACAACGTCAGCAGCTGGAGCTGAGAGAGAATTGCTCTCTAGATTCACTGACTCCCTCATTGCTGCTCTTAACAGAAGGGAGTAATGAGACCAAGTGCAATGTATTTCTGCAAGATGACCAGTGTAACTGTCAAACATACTGGACAGACTCATTCCACAAACAGTAACTCCAAACAAGGAGGACTGCAACACCACAGAGTAAAGCAGCACCGTAACATGAAGTACTCCAGACGTGGTCAGTGCTGCCCTGGGTCACTTTTGCTTCTGCAGGGAACAACAGACAGGACTGATGACCCTGCCCAGGGAATGGAGGCAGCACACTGGGTGTGGGAAGCCACCTTTGGTCAGAAGGGCACGTGCTGTATTCAGTTTCACCACCATAAGTGAGATCCAAACTGGCACCAGACGGCTGCCTACACTAAACGGTACTCTTCCAAGGCAAGTGATGAAATGCTATCCTAGAACGAGCAAATATTCAAACCTGTTAAGCAAAATATCAGTATTTTAAGAGTGCCTAAAATTCAAGATCTGTAAACTCTTAATAAGCGTAACTGGTTTTGTTTGCCTTTCATGCTCTTCCGCTGTCAAAGCTCACGTAAGAGCATCTTGTGCCACTAGAACACAAGGGGCTGTGACCAGCTTAACAGGATTCTTGCACACCTCAGTGTTCCTTTGGCCACCCAAACTCCCATCTGAGTTCTAGCCACACCATTCTATCTCCTGGTGTTTTCAGTAGACAAAAGGAGAATGTCAGGCATGCAAGGAAACATGTGGACAGGCATCTCAGGAGTTAACACAAAGGACTTCTGGAGTTATTACCTTGTAAACACAGAGTGGTCTTTTTGATCCAAGACAATAATAATGTCCCCTGGCTCTAATCCTGGCTCTTGGTCCCCTTCACCATGGAATGTTATTTTCTGACCATCCTTCATTCCTATTGGATAAAAAGACATTCTTCATCTTTTTAAGTGAAAAGCAGCAAAGAAAAACATTTTTACAGACCCAAGGTGGTACCAGGAGATGTTTGGATCTTTCACTTAGAACATCAGGGCCTTCCTGTGAAATTTTTTTTTTTTTTTTTTTTTAATTCACTCACATGTCCAACAGATCTTAGTGGTGCCAAACCTGAACTATGTCTCAAGATCATTAAGCTTAATTGCAGTGCAACACAACCACCTGCCACAATAAAGTCCTTAAGGGCAACATTATCAAACCACCTCATTATACACACAAGTACTGAAAACAGCAGCACTGTGTACAAAGAACATTTTCAGAGGAAGTGACGGATCAGCCTCGTGAGTTGTATAAACGTGTGGCAGAGCTACTTATGTGATCTCAGTGGCTGCTGAGTGCAAGAAGCACTCTCCCCTAGGACTGTAGCTGTCACAGAGGAAATCTCCTTCACCCACACAAAAGCTTCTCCACCATAAATTCTATTTGCCTCATTCTAGCTTACTGTCTGTTCTATGAGAAAGGGAGAAAAAATTCTCAGCAGTCTCCCTGTTTCAAAATCCTGTAACCCATCCCTGCTAGCCCTCACATTTAGCATTACTATAGGGTCTTCCCTGCTAAAAACAAACCCAGACATTACATTGTGTAAGGTGTGCTCACACACGCCACAGCTGCAGG